>NC_137778.1:3850693-4055693 GCF_963455305.1 Plecotus auritus | reverse complement strand
GGCTCCGGGAGGAACTGCAGTTGTTCTCTCTGAAAGACTGACGATGAGTCACTAAAAGTTCTCAATAAAAAAGAAGGAAAGAAACAAAGAAGGAAAGGGAGAGGATGTATTAAAACGGACAAAGGGAGGAGGAATGTGGGTGGCAGGATCCCAGGTCCTGGGGATAATTCAGTGGTTTTCGGGAAAAATCCTCTCTCTTTGCTACTTCTCATCAATGTCAGAGGTGAGCCTCCGATTTACGCACAGAAACAGCTCCCCATTGGGAAGCGAGCCTTTCCCTCCTTTCAGCAGTGAGTCCGTGAGTCCGGGCGCTCTCCAAGCTGGTTATCATCACCAGGACAACGAGGCCGCGCGTGCATGGGCGCGCAGGACCCCCACCGAGCTTCTAGGAACGTCAGAAAGCCCACTGCCTACGGGGCGCACACAGCATGACTAAAAGGGCTCGGGTTGGGAGGAATCCCCAGGAATATTCTTCTCCCCGGAGAAGGGCCACCAACCACCCACCTCGGGCTCAGGGGCGGGTGAGGAAGACAGGGAGTGGGGGTTTGGAGGAGACACAGGGGCTACTTCCCAGGAGAAGGGGGAAAAGCAGACATTGGAGTAGGCCAGTGGTCGGCAACTCCAGTGGTCGGCAAACTCGTTAGTCAACAGAGCCAAATATCAATAGTACAACTACTGAAATTTCTTTTGAGAGCCAAATATTTTAAACTTAAACTATATAGGTAGGTACGTTGTTATTAACTTAATTAGGGTACTCCTAAGCTGGCCTTTGCTAAAAACTCAAGGGGCCAAAGAGCCGCATGTGGCTCGCGAGCCGCAGTTTGCCGACCACGGGAGTAGGCGGTTAGGAGAAAAGCGGGCGACGGAGAAGGTAGTAAACGAGGTGACGAAACAAGGACGTGTCTGTGCAGGAACAGGGAAGCCTTGCTAACCCTTCCACCCGGGGAACGGAGGCCGGGTCGCTCCAGACCAATCACTCCTCACCGCGGCCGCCTCGCAGAGACGCCCGTCGTCACCTGAGGCCTGAAGCAGCCTCTGTCCCCGGGGAGAGCCTGCGCCCCGAGGGTCAGAGCCCTAGGAGACGCCCAGGAAAGACTCAGTTCACGGGAGGGGGGAAACAGCGAGAAACCAAGCTGACCATCATCGCACTTTTTCTATAAGGAACAGTTCACGGTAGATGACTTCAACCCTGTGAAGGATTTTACATTTTAAATTTGGAGAAAGAAACGTTATGGGTAAAAAAGGCAAGAGAAAGTGCATGCCAACATGGCATATTAATAACTTGAGCTTTGTAACGGCATCAGACTGTGGCTTATTCCTGACAGAAAGGGATGAATATATTCCCACGTGGTGGCTGTACTTGTGTTACGTTTATAAAGGACCCGCTGACAGCCCACTAGACAGTGTGAGGCTGGGTGTTAGTAACCACACCAGCAGTACAAAGAATAAGGAACAGAAAGTCCTGCCTCTTATCAGGTATCCTCAGATGTTTTCAATTGTGCCACCACTCGTCTTTGAACAGAAGGTAAATCCGGCCCTGGCCTGGTGGCTCAGTGGTTGGAGCAGCATCCTGTACACTGCTGGTAAAAGGTTGCGGGTTCGGTTCCCTGTGAGGGCACATACCTGGGTTGTGGGTTCGATCCATCCCCAGTCAGGGACGCAATCAATCGATGTTTCTCTCTCTCTCTCTCTCTCTCCTCTTTCTCTCTCAAAACATATTCTCAGGTGAGGATTAAACAAACAAAAAACAACATGTTTTATATCTCTTTCTACCAAAAACAATGTGTAGCCCTAACCGGTTTGGCTCAGTGGATAGAGCGTCGGTCTGCGGACTGAAGGGTCCCGGGTTCGATTCCGGTCAAGGGCATGTGCCTTGGTTGCGGGCACATCCCCAGTGGGGGATGTGCAGGAGGCAGCTGATCGATGTTTCTCTCTCATCGATGTTTCTGACTCTCTATCCCTCTCCCTTCCTCTCTGTAAAAAATCAATAAAAATATATTTAAAAAACAAACAAACAAAAAAAAAACAATGTGTAGCAGCTACCTCTAAGGAGTAGGAACAATTACAGATATTGAAAGAAATAAACACATCATACATATGAAGTAAAGGGAAAATACAAATGTCAAACAAGTCTGGCATCCTGGCACCAGCAACAACCGCCATGCATTGCCTGGCACTCCTGTCACCACAAAGCACTTCAGTGTCGACGTCACAGGCCAGCACTCGGGTGCACGGTTCTCCCAGGGCAATAAGGAGAGGTTCACTCTCTCCTCTGGGCATTTTACTCAAAAATGGGAAGCGAGACCTCAGGAATGGAGACAACTGCACAAGGACAAACGCCTCCCGAAGCGCGGCGGCTGGCCGCCCTCTCCCGGGAGCAGAGGTTCTCTCTGGGCGGCTGTCACGGTCCTGCCAGCCAGCACCGACCACCAGCCACCTGCCAACCAGCCTCCCGACTCTGTCCTTCGGGGCCACGTGAACCGCACGATGAGTGAGCACCGGCTGAGTGTCGGGAGTCGGTCTGCCCAGGCAGGGAGCAGTGAAATTATCATTCAAAATACTTCTCTCTCCTACTAAGTGAAAGCTTCTAAAATTACCTGCAAGCCTCTTAGCGGACGAGGTTTAATAGAATCTGAGAAATGCCAACAGAGATCAGGTTCTGTTATTCCCCAATTGGTTGCAATGAACAAAAAGAAATCTCCCCGCTCAGGCGGTACCTGCCAGTTTCATTACCTGTGACCCCAACGGCTCACATCTCTCTCTCTCACACACACACACACACACACACACACACACACACACTCAGCCGAACACGCACCCCAAACACACACCAGGAAGCAGATGTAGTGATAGGCAATGATCGAATTGGCCCTTTTGCTCCCAATTTCAACTAGTCAGACATCTCCGGGAAGTTTGTGCACTCCAGCAAAGACAGCCCGGCTTCTAACTAAAGTTGCCTTTCGCCCTTTCTGAACAGTTGGGTCGCAGGTCTCCGCCAGGACTCACTCTCGTCCGTCAAAACTGCCACTCTTTGCTGACATGTGAGCCCATTTCCCAACCCCCTGGGCCTGCCCCCTTCCGAGTAATTTCTCCATGAAAATGCATGCAAGACAGGTACCGCCCCCCACCACCACCACACACATGCACACACACGCACACACACGCACACACACCTCTGCCCATCCCAGAGAAATCCACTCAGTTGGCCGGAGAAGCGTGGGAGGCTGCTCTTCTCCAGGGTTTAATCAGACCTCAGCACCGCCGCCCCCATGTTCAAGGGGCCTCACCTCCCTCGCCAGCCCAGCCGCCCGAGGGCCCAGAGAAAGTCACCTGCCGTTCTTGGTCACGATCATCTCATTAGTGACTTCCTTGAACCTCTGCCAGAGAGGGGCGTCCTCCAGCGTGATGCGGAGCTGCTTCTCCGTGGGGTCGCCTTTCTCCCTCCCCGCCTGCAGCTCGCTCTCCACCACGTTGAGCAGGCGGGAGACGGTGCCATCGCCGGTCTTCTGCGCGCCCAGCTCACTCATGGCCACGGGCCCCTCAGAAGGAGACGCTCCCTACCTGCCTGCTCCCACCTCCTCCTCTCACTCGCTGTGAGGACAGTGCAGAGCAGAGAGAAGATGCTGGCCCTCACCTCAGCCCCTACCTAGCATGACACCCTCCAAGTCTCCAAATTATACACCAACCTGTTAAGCTTTAGTTGGGGAGGGTGGAGGCAGAGGGGGGAGAAAAGCCCTCTCTTAATCACTCATTGGATGGGGTGGGGGAGAGCCCTCCCTGCCATTGGCTGCTGGCACAGAGGAACCGTTTAAGAAGAGTACTCCATCCAAATTATCCGGCTTTTATCGTGTTGTACCCGAAGAGGCCTAATCAGCGGGTGGAGGACCATTTGCCCGTTAATTAAAATCGTTCCAGGCCCCGACTGCCACAACCGGGCAATCGTGTTTGTGTATAAATCGTGGCATGTGGCCCCTATAGAAGGAGGGCCCTGGAGGACGGGCTAACGCTAGGCCCACACAGGCCCTCCTGACACGTCGAGAACCTACGTCCCTGGGCCACCAGCCAGCCCGGACCCAGAGCCTGATGGAGGCCGAAGGCACCACCAGGGACCGTGACCGCCGCCCCAGGTCACAGGTCAGGACAAAGGAGCAAATCTCTCCCAGGGCGTCCCCAAAGGGTCCCCTCTCCTGACGGAACCTCCACACACCCACACTCTGCTCACCTCCCACACGCAGAGCTCTGAGCCTGGTCTGCCCCCCGCCCCCGGAGCCACGCCTGTGGCTGGAGGGAGAAAAGTCCCTCAGCGTCTCCCTAGGGAGTGCTCTGCCCACGGCGAGGGGAACCAGCGCAGACACAGGGTGCGGAGCAGCTTTGGGCCAGAAAGCTCTGCGCATGTTCTCCTGGACAGCCACGCACTCGGGGGGTGCCCACGCTTCCCGGGAAGATACTAGACGCACCAGGAGCAGACTAGGGACCCAGGGCTGGACAGCACCTCCTCTTCAACCCCACGTGGACCCTGGGGCTGTGGGCTCTTCTCGCTGCAACAGAAAGTCAGGGGGTCAACACAGGAGGAGGATAAAAGCAACAGGGAAGATGAAGTCAGGGCGAGGACCATTCCTAAAGCGCATTGGGTGCCTGCGAGGTGCCCAGGCCTCCTGGGGCGGATGGAGCAGGCGTGGCTACACATTCCCGGATTTAACGAGAGAAGGTGACAATCAGACAAGCCACCGTGGAGGGGACGGGCTCGGGCTGTGGCACAGGGGAAGTGGGGGACATGGACGCCAGGCGGGGTGGGAGGACGGGGTTGGAAGGGCTTGGAGGGAAAGGTTCTCTGCGGAGGAGACGCTCGGTTGAGACCCACACGGTGCTGGACGGCCAGGGAAGGGGGAGGAGGGCAGGCAGAGGAGCTGGTGAGAAGCAGGGACGGCCACTGAGAGCACGTGGTTAGAGGGGCCGGGAAAGGTCACGAAGGAGCAGCTCAGAGAACGCTGAGCTTCCGGGGAGAAGCCACAGGCAGGACAGTGTGCAGGGAAGTCTGAGCATCTCGGGGCCTGGGCCATCGCTCTCCTCTGAAAGGGAGGGTGTGGGTGCGTCTGGGTGGGACCAGGCGATGGGACGATGTCTTGAAAGTTTGTATCAGAAACAGTTCCCTTGGAGACCCCCAGCCACCAGCCAGGCAGCGGTCCCTCCCTGCTGCCTCGGAAAGCAAGAGCCTGACTTTCAGAAGAGAGGTCTCACAGAACCCTATGAAAGGGTTTGTCCTCGGAGTCAGGAGTCGCTGACGGGGTGGGTGTAAGGACCACACTGAACACAGAGGATTAAGGCACGGTCCTGCCCTGGCTGGGAGCGCAGTAGGTAGAGCGGAGCGTCCACCCACGCAGCCAAGGGTCTCGGGTTCAATGACCAGTACGGACACGTACCTGGGTTGTAGGTTCGATCTCCGCTCTAGTTATGGCACGTTGTCTCTCACACATCTGCCTCTCTCTCTCTCTCCTCTCCCTCCCTCCTTCCCACCGTCTCTAAAAATCAATGGAAAAATATCCTTGGGTGAGCCCTGGACGGTATGACTCAGTGCATAGAGCGTTGGCCTGTGGACTGAAGGGCCCCGGGTTCAATTCTGGTCAAGGGCACATCCCCAGTAGGGGGCATGCAGGAGGCAGCCAATGATTCTCTCTCATCATTGATGTTTCTATCTCTCTCTCCCTCTCCCCTCCTCTCTGAAATCAATTTAAAATATATATATATCTCCTCGGGTGAGATTTAACAACAAAAATGAAAGACACAGTCCTTAGGTAAGAGACTTGATTCCTCAGTGAAATGACCCCAAGTACCGCCAGCCCCAATCACATGGGGAAGGAAGGCCAACCTTTGTCACGCCTGCTGTTGCTCATAGGCAGTTCACCATCATCTATGTGCCTCAACCACACCGTCAGGGACCACACCATCAGGGACCGGCCAACATTTAAGCGAAACCAAAGCAAAAAAAGAAGTTCTGAGGAAACAGTCCATGCAGGCAGCAGAAGAGAACAAAAGGAACGGTAACTACAGTCAGTCCCTTCCAGCGGGCAGGCTGCCGGCAGACTGTTCCCGGTCACAGGCCGAGGCCCGCGGCTCCCACAGGCCTCCAGGCCATCCGTGCAGAACCTCCCTGCGTGCTCTCTCCCTCCTGAGCAGTGGGAGGGACCTTCTCCTCTTTTAAGGGGTCATGTGATTAGGGGAGACCCACCTAAAACGACTCCCTTTTATTAACTAAGTAAACTGATTAGGAACCCTAACTGCATATGGAAAGTCCTTTTTGCCATAACCCAGGAGCGACACCCGTCATCTTCAGAGGCCCTGCCGCCCTCAAGAAGGGGCTGGCACGGGCTTTTCCACCAGGGGACAGAACCTTGGGGGCCATCTTCGAATTCTGCCCACCAGCGCACATTGAAAACAAGCAAGCCAGAAAACAGGTGAAAAAAGCAGAGGCAACTACAGCTCTGAGGGAGAAAACAGAATTGTCCAGGAAAGGAACTGTAATCACAGTAGACTGGACCTCAACTAGAAATGCAATTGTGAAAATGTAAATATCGATTTAACAAAAGCTCATAATGTTGGGGTGATGAGGAAAGGGGAAGCTTGTGCGGCAGGGAAAAGGGGGTGCTAACTTCACGTCTTCTGTGGTAGGAAGAGAGTAAACTGTGTCTAACACTGAAAATCAACAAACTTGGCAGCACACATACCCCTCCAGCAGTGTGGAGAGAAATGGCGGATGTAACAGCATAAAGAGGGGGCGGCGACGCCCCTGGCCGGCTGCACAGCTGGTGGGAGCGTCCTCCCACACACCAAAAGGTGGCCGTGGTTCCCCGTCAGGGCTCTCACCCAGGCTGTGGGTTTGATCCCATGGGCCCATTCGGGGGACAACCACTCTCTCTCTCTCTCCCCGCCCCACCTCTCTCTAAAAGATCAATACAATTTTTAAAAATGTTTAAAGAAAGAGAGGGCAGTAACTGCCTCTGGGGAGGGGGACAGAGGAATACTGGTTTGTTTCCTGTAAGTTTTTAACCATATGAGTAAATGAAACATTAGTAAGATTTATTAATTTATATCTAATTCTTAATTCAACAACATATAAAGACACTTCTCCCATGTTATCCAATAATGTTATCACTTTACTGTTTGTAAATTATTCCGTCTTAGGAATGGGTCATGTTTCACTTACCCAACCTTCCATTCCTGTACATTTACCATTTCTCTGTATTTTACAGTTTTAACCGTTAGATAAAAATTCTGTACAATAGATATTTGGGAAGGCCATGGTTGTTTTCTTAGTGTCTTTCGAAGTGGTGCTGATTGACAAGCACACAATACGCTAAGCAGTTTATGTGGGTGATCCCACTTACTCCCTATGGGAACCCTGTGGGCCACGTGCTATGACTATGTCCACCATTTAGGCGAGGCAGCTGGGCTACAAAGGTTGGCTGAGTGACTAGTCCACGGCACTGAGCCACTGAGTTGGAGGCCACGCACAGCCCTGGGTCCTGGGCAGCCAACACCATCACTCCTCCTGCTTCCCGTGCCAGGAGGAGCCGAAACCTCCGCGTTCTCCCGACGTCCGCTGGCTTTATGACCACAGGAGGGAGTGCTTCCCGGGCATCAATCCCAGCATTCACTCAGCCCGCTCACACAGTGCTGCTATGTCTCCTCATCTGCCCCGGAGGCAGACAAGGGCCAGCAAGCGGCAGTGACGTTTGGAAGGGAAGCCGCCAGAGGAGGCCCAGAAACCGGGCAGTGCGCACAGGACGAGCTGCACTCCAGGCAGAGCGATCCCGTGAAGAGGCTGGAGGCGTGAAACACGGAGCGCTGCAAGAACCTGGAGGAGTTCGGCGGTGGAACGTGGACGAGAGGAAACTTAGCGGCATTTGGGCATTCCGTATTTCCCACAGGCAAACCTGCCGGTGGCACGGGCCCAACACGGTGGTTGTAACAGGTTTGCCAGAGAAACAGAACTAGCTGTGAAACCTGTGTCTTCCAGGGCAGAATTGATCAGGACAAGGAAACGTGAAGTAAATAAGAGAACTACTTAAGTGAGAATACTAACCCAGCAAGTGGGGGTGAGGCTCACACATCACAAAGGCTGAAGCTTACCAAAGCCGCCCTGGGTGATAGAGCGGCGCTTCATTCAGCAAGGAGACAAGCTTGGCATTTTGGGAGGCGGGCAGGGTGGTGAGGGTGAGCCAGCAGGTGCGGTGGGGATGCGGAGGGCATGGCAGCCGGGGCCGCTCTTTAGAAGGTGGGATCCACAGGACGCGGCTGTCTGGGGAGACGGCGCACGCGAGGATGCCCTGGGGTCTGGCTGGAAGGCTGGGCTGGTGATGCCATTTCCCAGCACAGAGAACACGGAGGAGTGGTGGATGGCGTCCAGGTGCACCGCGAGCAGGAACACTCACCCCCAGGAGTAGCCCGCAGCTCACAGTCCGCCTGTGAACACCCTGGACACCGGCTGGAATTTGGGAACTGGGGACCCATGCCAGCTCTGACCTCCGGCCCTGACCTGGGCGGGGGGTTAGGGGCTCCATGTTCTGCCTGAGGACGAGGCGGTTTTGTCCCCAGGTCCAGCAGCTGCCCTGCTGCTTCCCCCGGGGTGAGCGGAGGGGTATTAATTAAGGTGTGCGGCCTGGCGGACACCTGATCGCACCGCTCTCCTCGGCACACAGCGCCGTGTCTCCGACGCAAAGGGCAGAAGTGGAAAGCCAGGCAACCTGAGCCCAGGCCTGGAGCTGCCCTGGCCGAGCCGCCCGGCACCCACCGGGCAGAGCCCTCGTCTGTACATTCAGTCCCTGCAGAGACCTGACACCTGCTCCCCCTCCCGTGCCCCCAGGAAATTAACACTCGCCCAGGTACTTGGTCCTAATTAAACCGAACAAAAAGACAGCTGCTCTGCCTTTCTTGTCTAATCACCAACCTGCAGCCAGGGGATTACTAGCTTTGGGGCAATTTAGGGAGGATTACTCTTTCATTAGTGTCTGGGGGGGCAGTTCCAACCCGATGTCCTAAGAGACTCGTCACACACCCTCCCACGCCGACAGCCCATCCCTCTCCGTGTCCGAAAGGTTAGACTATAAAGCCACTGGCAGCCCACTATTCGTCAGACCCCAAACAGCTGAGTTTTCACCGGAAACGTCACCCAAGGTGAATTCTGCCCCGAGTCTCCAGGGATCTACGAGAACGTCATTCCAAACCTCCATTCAGTCGCTGACGATGGTGATGAGGGAACAGCACCGGGGCAGGGACACCCTGTCCTCCAGGTTGACCACGTTAAAAGGCTCCTGACTTCCCTGCAGCTACCCACCCTCATGCAGCTAAGCCAGGGACACCGACATCGGGCCTGGGACCCAAGGTGGGCACTCAGACTGGAGAAATGAAAAGGCGCGTGCCACCCAAAGGCACCCAAAGCAAAGACATCTTAAATATGGTGTGGGGACAGACAAACTGTCTGCAGGCCAGTCAGCCTGCCTGCCTGGGACCTCCCCTTCAGGCTTCCATTCATTCAGCATCAACTCGGGGGAGCCTGTTCTCCTTTGGGTGCTGTGCGGGGGGCACGGCAGGCAGCAACAACAGACTCAGCCCTCAGGGGACTTCGAGTCTGCCAAGGACAACACAGAGTGGGGGCGGGGGGTCAGGGGGGCGCTCCCCGAGGAAGCGAGGCCGACTCTGAAACGTGCAGGAGAGGAGTCATCTGGCAGAGGGGACAGAGGCAGATGAAACAGCACGTGCAAAGAGCACACGGCAGGACAGACGACCGGAGACAGGACTGACAGATGAAAAGGGAGAAGCAGATGACACCAGGCCGGACAGCCCTGTGGGTCTAAGTATGAGACACGCCTCGTCCTAAAGGCAACGGAAGGCTCGTGCAGAGACCACGCTGGCTGCGATGAAGAGACTGCGTTGGAAGGCGCTGGGACAGGCGAGGAGGAATCAGCAGACGGCCATCACACCAGCAAGTGACGGGCTCGCTCGCACCTGGCCCTCGGCACAGAAACAGTGTTTACACCCCACCCCCCACACTCTCCAAGGTGAGGCTGAAGGGGCTCCTCTCAGCTTCACGAAGTTGCTCGGTCCTTGGACTCAGCAGTGTGGTGGCACCATCCTGGGTTTGCATTCTCATGACTCCCATGCCCTCCATCACTACAGGGTTCGCGTCTAGCCCTTCGCTGGCTTGTTTTTCTATGCGACAGGCTCCCACCTCTTCCTTCCGACCCTGTTCAGAGGCCCAGGGGTTTCGTGAACCATCTGCAGCTCATCACAGGGAGAGAAAAAACACACTTTTTTTCTATCTATATGAAATGATCGATGTTAACTAAACGTATTGCGGTAATCATTTTGCAGTATATGTAAGTCATTACACTGTACACCTTAAACTTGCCCAGGGCTACATGTCAATTAAAGCTCAGTAAAACGAAGAAAGGAAGGCATTCTGAAGAAAACTAGCGCAGGGACGCTGGGCGCTGGACGCTGCACACAGGATGGCAGTGATCTCTGAGAGACACAGGAGGCAATACCGCACAGCAGCACAAGGCAACTTTGAGGTGTTGGCAACGTTCTATTTCTCGATGTGGGTGGTGGTTATACCATCGTTGAGCTGTACATTCTTTATTGTTTTGTATTTTATTTTGTCTCTTTGTGTGTTTTATTTTTCAAAAGGTTTAAAATAAGCAAAGTGTAAACAACTGATTGAATAGTTAAACCCAAGTTATAATTTCTAGAAGTAGACAAAATCAGTAAGGTTAGAACTTGAACAACACTATGAGACAATTTGACATAATTGATATTTATAGAATACTCCACCCAACAAATACACAATCTTTTCAAATACACCTGAAACACCTACCAAGATAGACGATATGCTGGGCAATAATAAAACAAGGCCCAATAAATGTTAAAGGATTAAAATCATTTGGAGTATGTTCTCTGACTACAAAAGAATGAAACTATAAATCAATAATAGATGTCTGGAAAATCTCCAAGTGTTTGAAAGTTAAATACACTTCCAAATAATCAAAGGGTCAAAGAAGAAATCACAGGGCAATGAGAAAATATTTCAAACCCAATTAAAATGAAATACATTATATCAAAATTTGTGAAGTGCAGCTAAAGCAGTGCTTAGAGGGAAATTTATAAATTATATTAGAAAAGATGAAAGATCTAAAATCAATTATTTAAGCTCCCACCTTAAAAAGCTAGGAGAATCAGTTAAACCCAAAGTAAGTATAAGAAAAGAAATAATAAAGGTAAGAAAATAAATCAATTAAATGAAAAACAGATAACCAATCATGAAATGAAAGTGGGTATTGTTTATTGTAAAATACATCACGGAAGTGCACATACACAAAAAACATACAGTGGGATGATTTATCAGAGTGAACATCTTGTAAATGTAAATTCCACTTAATCAAGAAATAGGACATGACCAGCACCCAGGGTCCGCCTGCACACGGTGCCCCTTCCCAATCATTAACCTCTCCAACCCTCCCGAAGTCATCACTATCTTAACTTTATGCAAATAACTTCCTTGCCTGTCATTTTAATTTTACCACCTAAGAATGCATTTTTAAAGTCAAGGATTTAGTTTTATTTGGTTTTTAATCTTCATACAATAACACAATCCTATGTAATAAAAGGCTAATATGCAAATCAACCAAACAGCAGAACGACCAGTCACTATGACATGCACTGACCACCAGGGTGCAGACGCTCAACATAGGAGCTGCCCCCTTGGTGGTCAGTGCGCTCCCACAGGGGGAGCACCGCTCAGCCAGAAGCTGGGCTCACGCCTCCACGGCAGTGCTAAGGATGTCCAACTGACCGGGAGCAGGCCTAAGCCGTCAGTCAGACATCCCCTGAGGGCTCCCAGACTGTGAGAGGGTGCAGGCTGGGCTGAGGGACCCCCCCTCCCCCGAGTGCACGAATTTCGTGCACTGGGCCCTTAGTATGCTAATGATATGCTAAGGCTGCTCAACAGCTAGCTATATCGTGCACTGACCACCAGGGGGCAGTTCACTCTGATAAATCATCCCACTGTATGTTTTTTGTGTATGTGCACTTCCGTGATGTATTTTACAATAAACAATACCCACTTTCATTTCATGATTGGTTATCTGTTTTTCATTTAATTGATTTATTTTCTTACCTTTATTATTTCTTTTCTTATACTTACTTTGGGTTTAACTGATTCTCCTAGCTTTTTAAGGTGGGAGCTTAAATAATTGATTTTAGATCTTTCATCTTTTCTAATATAATTTATAAATTTCCCTCTAAGCACTGCTTTAGCTGCACTTTACGCAGTTCCTGCTCTCCTCTGGCAGAGGCTTTAGGCTTGGTAAGGGGCCGAGCCTGGGATTGGAGGGAAGGGGAAAAGAAATCAATGGAAACATATCCTCAGGTGAGGATAAAAGAAAAATAAAGAAAGAAATGTCATATCCTATGAAAGACACATCTTGAAAATGCCTAAAGAAAGTTGACATTTTTTCATGGTGAAGGGACTGGAGTCCGGTTTGATGAAAATACCTTGGCGGCTGCAGTGACTGGCAGTGGCTGCAGCAGCAGGATGATGGGGCTGGCGCCTTCCCCTGATCAGCCAGGTCGCCTCCTGCAAAGGGAGGTCAGACTGCGGCCTAAGCCATCAGTAGGACATCCCCTGAGGGCTCCCAGTATGTGAGAGGGGGCAGGCTGGGCTGAGGGACCCCTCCCCAGTGCACGAATTTCATGCACTGGGCCCTTAGTATGCTAATGATATGCTAAGGCTGCTCAACAGCTAGCTATATCGTGCACTGACCACCAGGGGGCAGTCAACTGGTTGATCAGTCGCTATGACGTGCACTGACCACAAGGAGGCAGATGCTCCGACACATAGGTTAGCTTGCTGCTGAGGTCCGGCTGATCGGGACTGAGTGAGATGGGCCAGACACACCCTGGAGCCTTCCCATGGTCCCTCCCTGGCCCGATCATGCACCGGTGGGGTCCCTCAGCCTGGCCTGCACCCTCTCGCAATCCGGGACCCCTCAGGGGATGTTGGAGAGCCGGTTTCAGCCCGATCCCGCAGGCCACTCCCCTTGGGAGGGCATCAGACACAGGGCTCATGGCTGGCAAGCACTACTATGGCAGCGCGAGCCTCTCAATATCGGGACTGATTAGGCGCGAGCCCATGGCAGGCACAGTGGGGTCGGGATGAGCGGGAGCAGCAGGTAGGAGCTGCAGGCGGCGTTGGACTGCGGGTTTTGGCCTAATCCCTGCAGGCCACCCAGGATCCCACCCGTGCACGAATTTGTGCACCGGGCCTCTAGTATTAGATATGTTTGTTAACCATTCACATATCTTCTTTTGTCAAATACTCGTTCAAATCTTTTTAACTGATGTTTCTTTGAAACAATCAATAAAATGCATAAACCTCAGGCAAAGAGAGGAGACGCAAAGTACCAGTCTCTGCAATGAAAGAGGGGACACTATAAATCCTATAGACATGAAAAGAATTTTAAAAAATTATAAACTTTATGCTAATGAATCTGACAATCCTAGTTTATTCAATGTGACTAAACAAGCTAGGTGTATAGCAACAGCCCCAAAACAACCTACCTCTCAAACACCTTCAAAACTGTCCTTAGACCCATCCCCAGGTCCTCTGAAAGAGAGGACCAATATCAACTCAGCTTAATAAACACCTGTAAGTGCCTACAATGTATGCTCCCCACTAAGGATTCATATTAGGGGCGTGGTCTTTCCTTACAGTCATACAATCGTCATTTGGTGTAGTGACTCCTGGAAATGCAAACAAGAGTAAGAGGCAACACTAGCTTTATTAAAGATCATAACGTTATCATTTATTAAAGAAGGGAAAAAGCAAAACAAAAAAAGAATTGTTTTGTGATTCTTTTCTGGGGGGGGTGTGTGAAATAGCTTATATCAGCAAAATTCTCTCTGAAATGAGCTAGTAAAAAGAGCACAATCTTTATTGTATGAAATAGTCTCAAGGTAGGAAAAGGAGCACACACACAAACATTTTTGGATTTTAAAAAATTCAGTGATGCAATCAGCAACATCCAAAATTGTTGACTATACAATTACAAAAACGGGATCGCGTTTTAACAAAGTGTTTTAAAAGCTCATCATATTGAACAGGCACAATGTTCTGAAGGCACAGAAATTTCCATGGGTTTCTGAACATCCTCACCCCCACCTTCACGATCCATTTACAAATGCAGCAAAAAATATGCGTTCAGAGGGGGTTTTTTTGTGTTTCCTTTCCTTGTTCTAAGTGGCTAAGTCAAGCAGATATACGGAAGGCAAAGTAAACCTGTGTCATAGCAGAAAGGCAAGATTAACTGTGAGCTAGGGTTCTCCTGTAGGACATTTCACAAACCCAAGGTTCGTCCGGACTTAGGGGAAGCCTCACTGCCTCCTGCCGCAGCCGCACCGGCCCAGACTCGTCTGCGTGGTCCCAGGATGCCTGGCAGGATGCTCAGAGCGGGCAGCCCGTTCTCATCAGGGAGCTTTCACCTGTGACGGTTCTGGTTCTGTTTATTAGGTGTAGTGACATCACTCTGCTATGAAGGCACACGCTAGTATTGTTCATTACACTGACTGTCACCCCGTGCGCCAAAAGAATTCTAAAACGTGCACCCCCTGACTGTTAGCCCAGGCACTGACCTCTTCTCCCGTAGATTGCCAAATAAAAAAATGACAACAGCCAACACAACAGTCATCCAGCGTGAATGAACCAAAATTACACCTATTCTTTTTTTGGTCAAGTTGTCAAAAAACGTGTGGTGTGTTTTTTTGGTGTGCCACAGAATTTTAGCAGTTAGTTTGTGCCCCATGATGAGAAGGTTGAAATCGCTGATCTATCACAATGCTATGGACCGACCTTTGTCTTCAAAGAGCCGGTCCCTCCTGTCCCATGGACTCACTCTTCCCTGCTCTGAGCTCGTCCGAGCGACAGGATGTTCCACACATTTCTGAGCCATTATCAGCTGGCCCGCTCCTGCTGGGGAGGAGGGAATCCTGTTCTGTCCATGTACCCAGGCTCTGCGGCTCCCACCGGACTCCTGGGCCTCTCCGACCCTGGAGCGGGTGCCTGCTGGCGCCCCGGGAGCAGCACTGGTGCACGCCGGAGGTCACCCATGCATGGGGTAGAACTGGAAAGCGCTCAAAAGGGGAACTAGACACCCTGTATCTTGAGTGAACTGGGATTAAATACATTGCACAGCACCTTCCCGCTTTACTCAAATAAAACCCTCAAGATCTCAGAATTTCACCAAGTTTTGTGTTAGAAGGTACTTAAACACATAAATTAACCTCCCAATGTTTTAAGTAAGGACTCCCAAAAAAATCTGGACTTCTAAATCTAAATTCTTTTGTTAATGTCTTATCAAGAGACGGATATAAATCTGCATTTAACTTCCGTGTAAGGTCTGTTAGCTTTTACAAAAATAACACCTGCAAAGAAACTACTGCATGTCGTACATCAAAAAACACTTGGGCTGTAAAATCAAAACTGTCAGAAACCTAGCCACGTGGCTCTGTAAGCCTCAACCGCTCTGCTGTGCAGCCGTGCTCTGAGGGGACAGGGCCGGCCGGCTGCCCCACACAGAGGCGTCCCCAGCCACAGCCCTGCGGCCGCCTCCTAACTCATTCCACGTGGTCTCACTGCGGCAACAGCCATCACCCATGGCGCTCCCCAAGCCAGACGCAGCCAGAGCAGCATGCCCACGCCCCTCGCACCCTCTTTTAAGGTACCCCACTTCTCCATTGTATTTAGAGCACACACTGCCTGGGGTGGGAGGGAGGGTCTCCCCACCAGAGGACAGAAGCTCCTCGCACCAGTAAACACCCGTGACAATGCTCAGCTGGGGGCAGTTTTGCTCTTTCAGAGACGTCGGCCTGCCCGGGAGAGGGGGACAAGGAGCCAGCGGGCCTGGCAGCCGTGGCCGGGGCACAACCATGCCGAGGAGCCGAGACTAGAGGCAGAGGGAACCGTCTTTGAGAGGGAGACAGGAGGTGGGAGGCAGGCTCTGCGGGGCGTGGAGAGGAGGCCAGGAGCTTGCTGGCCAGCTGCTCCCAACCTCCCAGCACAGCGGCCTCAGGGAGCAGGACCATGGAGGAAGGGGTGGCGGGGGGGGGGGGGGGTCCTGCTGCACACAGCTGGAACTGTGACCTCAGGTGAGCACATCCCGTCTGCAGGCGTCACCTCAGTGGTCCCCTCCACTCCCAAGATGCTATGGTCTCTCCCCCACGCAGAGAGCATGCAAGGCAGGGGAGCAGGAAGAGCCCTACAGCCCCGGGTCTGAAACCCCAATTCTCCACGCCCCGTCTCTCCCACCCACTAGGTTGCAGTAAACCAGCAGTTGCTTGGTAACGGTATTCAGCAGATTTGAAATGGATGTCTTCCTCCCACAAAAACAAATCTGAAGCAAACAAAGAACAGGCAGCAGCAGGAGAAACTCAGGATTCTGGAAGGTCCTGGAAGGCAGGACCACGGCCATGCTGCCCAAGTGTCCTGACGGGAGAAGTCGGAGCAAACTGGCCCCAGGCCACAGAGGCAGGGAAAAGCCGCTTTTCTGCGAGCCACCGCCCCCTCCTGGTGGGATCCGCACAGACCTGAGGCCACTCCCGTGAACAATGGAGATGGGACCACCCCGGGCAAGGTACTGTGAACTTTAAATGCCATCGCACATGCGACACCTGCAGTGCGGACACGCTGTACGGGGCACGGCTTTTAGGTAAGTTAACGGCCAGAGACACGCACCCTGTCACCTGCCACGGCCATCCGTGACTTCTGGGATTAAACAATACTTACTGCGACCCACCACCATGCTGGGCCCTCTCCTGCCACAACCGGTGCAGATTTATTCCCGTTGGCCAAACACGAGCAATCTGAGGGCCAGAGGTTAGGTGACTTGTTCGACATGGCATGTGACAGAGCCGCAACTCCCAGTCCGACGGGTCTGACATCAACACCCATGCTCACTCCCACCATCTACACACCCTGGTGCATCGTGAGGCCGTGCAGCGCCCTTCGGAGCCCTGCACTCTCTCCAAGAGGCACCGGGACCTATAAAAGCCAGAGGGTATCGTTCAATGTCCCTTCCGGCTGAAAGCAGGTTCAGCACCGCAGCCTCGCTCAGGCCTGCTCAGACCTCCCAGCTCAGAAGCAAAGGCTGGCCGGTCTGGGTCTCAGAAAGAGTCCGGCAACAGCCACGGCCGGGGACCACCACGGCCTTGGTGGGGAGGTGCCGAGCAAGGGCCCGCCTGGGCGGCTGGAGCTGGGCAAGGACAGAAAGGCCAGCAAGACTGCCAAGGTTCTTTAATGCCAAGAACTCGGCAGCCAAGACAGGACGTTCTGATGGTCAGGCGGCCATGGCTCAAGGACACGCAGAGAACAGAGGCCACAGGTCAGGGCGCCTCCCAAAGGGAGACAGGCCGGAGCCACCGCAGTGGCAGAGATCGGGCCCGAGAAGTCGCAGGCTGGCGGAGGGAAGCAGGGACCCAGGCCCAGGAGCACCCCAGGGCCACCCCGGGAAACACAGGGTCCTGAGAGAGGCTGAGGCTGGGCGCCTGCTCTGGCTTGGCTCTGCCACCAGCCGTAGCTTTGGGTAGAACTGGTCCCCTCTCTGACCCTCCGTTTCCTCAACTGCTCAGCCACGAGGCTTGTCGAGAGCACGTGGGGGTGGCCATCCGGCTGAGCTGGGCCTGCCTGCAGCCACGGGCGCCTTCTCCAGCGTCTCCAGCACGGGCTCAAGCGCCAACACTGGGAATGCCTGCAGGTCAGGGGCCCTGGGCTGTCTTCCCACCCTCTCCCCTGGCTCCACTCCAGAACGGAAATGAATGAAGAAAAAATACAGCAGAGGACAGCAAACATGTTCACCTCCTGTCGGCTCTCCCAAAGGAAAAGCAGCGTTTTCCCTGGGGCTTTGTTCTCGATCTAGTTCCAGGAGCTCATGAGGAAAGTAAGCTAGAAACCTCAGGTTTAAAGGTGTGCGCTGATGTTAAAACCCATCCCAGCCGGGGCGGAATCTGCAAGGGCCGACGTTCAGATTCAGAAACACCGCCTGTCACCAGAGGGTGAGGAAGACACAGAGCCCACCCCTCCTGCTGCTACAGACACCGGGGCTGGGGACACAGCGTGCCTCCCAGAGTGTCCGTACACGTTCAGGTCGCGGGAACCCATTGCCGCAGAGGAAAGGCCGGTGTCTGTGAGAGAGAGATTCAAAGGTATTTACAGAGTGTCTGCCAGCTTCCTTCCGCAGTGCCGTTCAAAGCTTTGCGAAACTGGCCGCCTGTTACTCAAGACACGCAGAAAAACACTTCTTCACAGCATCCCTAGGAGGAAAAACACAAAGGTGAATGGGAGATGGTCACCCCAGCTCCTGTCCACTTCCTGGCACCCAGAGTAGCACCTTGCAGAGCAGCAAGCACCAGACTGTGGGGTCAGACCCCCTAGGAGGTCGCTTGCCTTGTTTGAGTTGCAAATGTCTCATCTGTGAAAAGGGGTGTCCCCACGCACACTCCTGACCAGCGGTGGGAATGAGGGCATTGAATGGAGTAGGAATTTGCTGACAGCCAGCGATCATGACGACCAAAGGAAAAGACAGGAAGGAAGTAGAGACCATCAGGAACCAAGGGACACGCCAGGAGGGTGCACTTTCTAGCAACCAGAAGCACAGAATGCAGTCAATGCCTTTAGCGAAATAGCCTCTCGGGTTCCTTCGTTCTAAGCAAGCAGCCATCGCGCCAAGGGACATCCGCCAGGAGCTCCTAGCACAGGGCACCTTACAGCAGGAGCTCACCGACTGCTCCTGGGAACGCAGTGCGAGCCGCACGGGAAGACGGCACTCACCCAACCGCTGCCCTACTCGATGCGCGGGCTCCGGCATCCCCGGCCCCGCCCATTCCCAGCAGCACCCGTGCCCCGGCCTTGGATCCCGCTGCAGGGCGGTGAGGGCGTGTACTCCCGTGCGCTTTAACAGCAAGGTGATTCTAGAAGAACGTTTCCTAAGCTCTGCTCTGCCCTGTGGCCCCAGGAAGTGCTCTCCGTGAGAAAGGGCCCCTCACGGAAGCTCATATGCACATGTCACATTGGGGATCTGGAAGGCTGGAGTCCTTCACAAAGCCACCGCCCCCGTGAACGCGAGGGGCTTCCAAGGTCTCGTCCAGTCACTCCCAGCGTCCACATCACCGTCGGCAACAGACCTGGGAGGCGTCAGACGTAAGCCTGCTGCCCCTGCTCACACCATTTTTCTTTTTCTCAATACAGTTTAGGAAACACATGTTGGTTAACAAGAGAAGAATGGAAATTAAATGGTGACATGAGAACAGAGTCAGAGGCAAAGACCACGGACGGTGCCAATTTAAGGTTTGGGGTCAGAACCTTTGCGCTGGAAGGGCCAACCCGCTCTAGTCGTCAGGAGCCCTGAGGCCGGAGGGGCAGTGGGCTGCCAAGGTCGCCAAGGCTGCACTGCTCACAGGAACCCCGGCCCTGCTGACTTCCCTTCACAGACTCCTCCCTGAATCATCCCCAGTTGATGCTGCAGGAAGACAGCACGAGCTTCGATCCCTCCACCTCTGGCTCAGGGATATGAGAAAATCTCAAAGCTGCCAGCTAATGGGTGGGCATGTGCACAGACACGACAGATCACAGCAGAATGTGCAGGTGGCCTGGGTCGACGCCCATCGCTGCCTGTATGGGGGCGGGGTGACCTTAGCTTACTAACCTATGAATAGGTATACAACACCTGCCTGCTGTCTCAGAGAGCTTAGGAAAGATGAAAGAACAAGCAATCTCTGAAAACTAAGTCCCTGTAAACACATCAGCATCCCCCAGTGACGACGTTACATCCTCATACAGCCGACTTACCTTGCAAACGGTATGAAGGAGAGGCTATACCTACAAGGAGAAACAAACAGAAGATCAAATTAAATGAAGGCGCAGACGATTACGGCGGGACAGGCTTCTGCACTATAAGAGCATCTGCAGTGACTTATGGGGTCCTCGGGGTGAAGGGTGCACGCACACACACACACACGCATGCATATACACACATGCACACGCACACAAGTACATATACACATAGTACTGTGCATGCACAAACATGTGCACATGCACACATGCTATGCCACCGAATACTGGGGAGGGAAATGTCATCTCTGTCCGGAGGAGGACAACACACTCAGATGGAGACAAGCCCTGTGACTTCAGGCTCGCGGGTGACCGATTTGACCAGCTGAGCCAGCAGGGTCACCTCAAACAGGCAGATCCAGAAATCCCGATGGCACAGAGCCCTGTCCGGAGAGAATGCCCAACAAGCCCCAGACCCACTGTCCTCTCATATTTTATAAATCCTCAACAGAACCCAACTTCCGCCACTGGGAGGAATCGCCTGCTCTGCTCCAATTACTTCTGACACAAGAAAGAACAGAAAAAAATAAAACCCAGTGCCAACTACTCTATGGACGAAAATGTAAACAAGCTCTGATTCTCCAAACCCAAGTCCAAAGACACCTGGTGGCCCAGGCAGCTCAACGCCCTCCCCGGCAGGGAGCTGTGCCCGCCACCCCGAGGAAGGCCTGCAGACGGGCGGGGCAGAAACCCCAGCCCTAGGAAAAGCAAACCATCGGAAAACATCAGTGCAACGGGGATGGCGCCTGGCCTCAGCCCAGAGGGGCGCCTGGCCTCAGCCCAGAGGGACGCGGGACCTCTGAAAACTGGCTTCAGAAGCGGTCTACAGCCGTCCCTCCCCGCCCGTGTCCAAAGGTTCGCTTTCCATGGTTTCAGTTATCCGGGGTCAACTGTGGTCCAAAAATACTAAATGGAAAATTCCAGAAATAACTGAGTTTTAAATTGTGTGTTGAGTCGCGTGATGAAATCTCACACTGTCCAGCGCCTCCACGCTTCCACCCGACAGCCACTTAGTTACCAGCTCAACCTTCGGAACCAGAAGGCTGGTGTTCGGGTCCCCTTCCTTCCCTTAGTCACGGCCCCAGAGCGCAGGAGCAGTGACGCTGCGCTTCGGATCTGCCACGGAGAAGCCGGGAAGGCTTCCTTTCAGTGAAGGGGGGCAGCCCCCGACTTAAGGCCCTTTACCCCGCAGGGATCACATGGAGGCTGGGCACAGCAGTGTGGTATTTTGTACGCACAGAGAGAGAGACCACATGCACATAACTTTCATTGTAATAAACTGTGTGAGTTGTTCTATTTTATTAGTTACTGTTGTTAACCACTTGCTGTGCCTGATTAACTGTTACACCTCATCACAGGTGGGTAAGTGCAGAAAAAGGCCTAGTATACACTGTATGGAGTTCGGTACTATCCCTGGTTTCAGGCACCCACGGGGTCTTGGAACTAACATGTCCTCCACGGATAAGGGGGACAACTATATAAGAAAGACATATGTATGTGGGTACACAGTTCTGCCCCCAGAAAACAAAACTATAAACATAAGCGGTCACGCCAGGCCTGTTCAGCGCCTGCTACAGAACATGCGTCATGTCAAAACGGGGCCGTCCTTCTCCTCCCTTCCTACACTCACCAGCCCGTCTACCTGTGAACACAGCGAGTCCCCAAAGGACCGGAAAGTACATTCATCCAAAAGTCCAAAACTGCCCACGGGAGGGATGGCGCTGACCTGCAGTCTCAAGTCCACTCCACCACCCGGAGTGGAACTGACCCCTGGACGCTCCAACAGTCACAGTCCTCTGGTCTTTGCATCAGAGAGAACATTTCCCCCCCTCCCCCCAAGGAGATCAGTCACCCCTGCACTGACACGGGCCAGCAAAGACCATCCCTTGGTAAGCCCTGAGTGGATTGTAGAAACGGCAGAAGCTACAGACGCCATACGTGCCCCCGCCCTCCCCCACCCACCTCTCTTTGACGCCGGACCAGACTGAAAGGGCCATGAACCCACAGCCCACGGTGGGTTCGGGTAATCACAGCTCCAGCCGCCCTTCCACTGGCCTTGCCCCAGGCCCCCGGTGCGGGCGCTGGAACCGCCCACAGCCACGTGGTTGCCCGTCAGTGGCGCTCCTTGTCTCCTGCTGACAGCTCCCTCTTCGTCCTTCTGTTAAATGAGTCATCCCATCCCAAATGCAACGCTCATTATTTTTCTTACCACTTCCCTTCCTCTTTAATGTCTTTTTGACTCACAGACTATTTTTACCAGCCCTTGTCAGACTTCATTACCCTCGCTCGTACTGGACGCGCGTGGTTAGTAACAGTAACATCTCGAAATCAAACATGAGCCCAGCAGCCTCCCGGGCCACTCCTGCCACCTGCTGGCAGCGGCCCGTCACAGGCTGCACCGCATCACTGAGACCGCGTCCGTGCTCGCTCTCCCAGCCCTCCTCCCGCAGCACGCGGAGTGTGTCGCCTCTGCGCATTCACCGCATTCACCGAGGCCGTGGGCAGGGACTGCGAGCGAAAGGTTACTCACCACGTCAGGGCCAAAGACTGCAAAATGCAGAAGATGAGGGCGAGCCCCTTGTTGTGCCACTGAAAGGAAAGCGATAGGTCCCGTGAGCAGGGCTGCCGAGCGCATACACAGAGGGGGGGCAGGAGAATGCAAACACAAACTTACCCAAAAGGCAGAACACAGGGTGAGCGTGAAACACAGCTGCAGAGGAGAGAGGAAACAATGTTGAGTTACTACAGCGACAACGACCACATGGGGGAATGGCAAACTTACACCAATACTGCCCGAGCTGCAGGATTCAGACCCGCGACGCGCTCGGCAGCAAACGCAGCCTTCATTTCAAAGCATTTCACCGCCTGAGCACCCGCGTTTAGTAGAAAAGTTAAAATCGCCAGTAAGGTTCCCAGTGGATTAAAAAGAGAAGGATCCTTTTCTAATTTCCCCCAAATCTCTGCCCAGCAAACAAAAATCACATTTCCAGTCCCGTCCGTCTTTCCATTCAAACTGGAAAGCGGGCTTCACCCGTACCTGTATCCCAACTCCTGCCAACATCAGTCTTGAGAGTGGAACAGCCACATGAGGACAGAGGTTAACACGAGACGCCACACGAGGACAGAGGTTAACACGAGACGCCACGCGAGGACAGAGGTTAACACGAGACGCCACACGAGGACAGAGGTTAACACGAGACGCCACACGAGGACAGAGGTTAACACGAGACGCCACACGAGGACAGAGGTTAACACGAGACGCCACATGAGGACAGAGGATAACACGAGACGCCACGCGAGGACAGAGGTTAACACGAGACGCCACGCGAGGACAGAGGTTAACACGAGACGCCACGCGAGGACAGAGGTTAACACGAGACGCCACATGAGGACAGAGGATAACACGAGACGCCACGCGAGGACAGAGGATAACACGAGACGCCACATGAGGACAGAGGATAACACGAGACGCCACGCGAGGACAGAGGTTAACACGAGACGCCACGCGAGGACAGAGGTTAACACGAGACGCCACGCTCACAGGCGACGAGCCGGGTGTCCGTGTCCTTGCCACCTAACACTTTCTCTAGGTCCCTCCTTAGTAAGTTCTTTCTACAAGACCCCTGTCCAGGCCCCTCCACCCTCGACGGCCAAGGACGACAGGTGCTAGAGCGGCCATCACGCCGTCACCTCCTCCTTCCATCACAGTAACTTCCGGAGAGAAGTCTAACTACTTTCTTTGTGTCCGGCACGGACCCGGTGCTCTGAAAGGGCACGAAATGAACAGCAAATGTGGGCGTGGCCTTAGAAAACTTACTCATCTGAACAAAGGTAAGGAACATAAATGAATCCAGCAGTAAACGTGTGCTGCCAAGCGCCCCAGCTGGTTTGGCTCAGTGGATAGAGCATCAGCCTGCGGACTGAAAGGTCCCAGGTTTGATTCCGGCCAAGGGCACATGCCTGGGTTGCAGGCTCGATCCCCAGTGTGGGGCGTGCAGGAGGCAGCCAATCAATGATTCTCTCACATCATTGATGTTTCTATCTCTCTCTCCCTCTCCCTTCCTCTCTGAAATCAATAAAATATATTTAATAAAAAAAAAAAAAGTATGCTGCCAAGCTCCCAGTGTTACACGACTAATGATGGACAGAGAGGGGTCTGGGGTGATCTGATGGTCGCATGGAAGCTAATGGGCCAAAGAAATGACAGGCATTTTGGTTTAACGGACAGGGAGATAACGGACAGGGAGATAGGACGTGACTAAAGGCACTGTCGTCAGAGCAGGGAAGACTCATGGAAACAAATATGACCCCAAAGTCACAGGACAATGAAAGCCACCCCCGAGACTGAGCCCCCCACACACCGCCCCCCCCCCCCGCCCCAGAATGAACCTGGTCTCTCCGAGCGATTCCCTCCCTTATGGCCGAGTGCGGCTTCACCCACCACCAGGAGGGTGTGGAGCTCACTCACTACCCCATCGCTTTGGCTAATTTGACAAGCAGCGCCCTCTGAAGGTGCTTTACAGAACCGGCAGCACCTTGACACCCACAGAAACACAAAGTGGGGTGATAACTAGGTGGAGCATGCTCCCTTCTGAGGGAGGGTCACCGGCATCGGGAACTAAGTCAAGAGGAAAGGGAAAGGGTTTGGGGGAAACGCCCCAGGGCAGGAAGCCCAGCTGAAGGCGGACCTTACCAGCACCATGATGGTTGCGATCAAACGCGTGGGCTCCACCATTCTCTTCAGCTGTTTCATGGGCCCCATGAGGAAGACGGTGCTGCGGACACACACACAGGCCATCAGCCCACAACGTCCGCACCGGCACCGCCGCCTCCCCGCCCCCCCGGGAGGACCGCAACCATGGCAACGACGGCAGCGATGCCTAAAGTTCGAAAGCTCCTGCTTTGTGCCCAGCACTGCACGAAGGGCCTTGCGTGCATTGTCCTCATTTAACCCATCGACACGAACAGGGTTGATCACAGGAACACACATCAGACATATTTTACAGATGAAGAAACTGCGGCCCAGGAGGGCTGGGTCCATCCACGCCACCCAGCTAGCAACGGCGCAGAGGCTGTAGGGCAGGGAGGGCTGACTCCGGGGCCACATCCATCTCCGCTGGGGGAGAGGACCCTCTCTGAGAGGTGCCACCTTGCCTCCTTCGCACTCTACCCATGGAAACGGCCAACCAAAAACACTCCAGTAATTTAACCATTTGTTCGCCCTAAGAGTCTATAGATGCGAGTGGTGGAACTTTTAAAATTAAATTCAAAATATCGTGGCAGTCCAGTGGCTAAGAAGGAAAAACCACATCTGACAGGCTTAGGTTATTGGGGTTAACAAGGAGAGCAGGTCCTTTTCCTTCCGACTCTCCAGAGAATACTGCTGCTGCTGCTGATGGGAACAGCTCTGAATTGCTGAATGCTCACGAGACGCCAGCTACCACATACGTGACCTCGTTTCCTCCCCTCAACAGCTCCCGGGGGCCGGGGGTTAGTACAGTTCTGTAGAGATGAGACAATGAAGCTCAGAAAGGTTAACTGACTTACCCAAGGCCACACAGCTGGGAGCCCAAGGAGCTGTCATTCAAACCCGTGTGCCTTGTGTGAATGGAGCCTGCCTGATGGCAGGTGGGAGAGAGTGGGCCTCATGCCTACCACACCAGGGCCAGAGACAGCCTTAACTCATTTCCTGACTCCACAGCAGTGCCCCCGTGGCATCGCCCGAGGGGCAGCCTGCTAAGGCCATGCTTTAACACGCCGGCCAGCAGACAGCATTCACCACCGAGTGCTCCATGAAGACAGACATTTTAAGCTAAGTCCACCACCTCTCTTTGAAATGCCATTTAGTTTCAGTGGAATTCAAGGCTGTGCTCTTGGGTCAAATATTTAGCCTGAACAAGAAGCAATAGCCAAGGCTGCCTTAAAAGTTAAATGCAGCAAATATACCAACACCCAAGACTAACGGTAAAGCCACAAACTCCTCGACCCAGCTCCCCCACTGTCCCCCACCAATGCTGCAGAGCTGGTCCCGTTGGGACTTACTAGCAGTTTTCTGGACTAAACAACCGGCCTGCATCTTTTGCTCAGTCTAGACCAGTGGTCGGCAAACTGCGGCTCGCGAGCCACATGCGGCTCTTTGGCCCCTTGAGTGTGGCTCTTCCACAAAATACCACGTGCGGGCACGCACGTACAGTGTGATTGAAACTTCGTGGCCCACACGCAGAAGTCGGTTTTCGGCTCTCAAAAGAAATTTCAATCGTTGTACTGGTGATATTTGGCTCTGTTGACTAATGAGTTTGCTGACCACTAGTCTAGACTCTACATTACAACCTGCGCTGTCTGCCCAAAGCAAAACTCCCCGGAAGTTAGCATGTGAGGGCTTTAGAGGCACAGGAGACACATGCGCACAGCGTTCAATAAAGGAAGCTTTAAGAAGGTGGCCAGAGGCAGGCTCAACCATTGGTCAACACCCCAGCTGGAAACAGAGCTGGTTTAGGGATGGTTAGGGACAAGCAGCCAGGAGGCGTACAGCCTGGTGCCGAGGCAGTTAACGAAGCGCCGTGTGCACCACCACGTAAATACATGCGGGCATGCAGAGCCCTGTGAAAGAGGGGGTGCTGATCTAGAGGGGAGGAGGCATCTCTTTGAAGAGGTGACTTTGGAGCCAGGTCTAGCGAGTATCCACCCAATGGGGGGGCATGGAGAGGAGCGGCATGGGGGCGGCGTCCCATGCAGGAAGGCGACCTGAGCGGCTCGGATGTCGGGAAAGGCCGAGGGTCAGCCTCTGGTACAGGGGGCGAGGCGCAGGGGAAAGGCCGCCCTCGAGGGCCTGGCCTGCAGGCAGCTGATCGCTTGGACTCCACCTGCAGAGGGACCAGGGGCCACCGAGGAGCTCAGGGGGCAGTGAGTGGGTGGCCGGCAGGGGGCGATGGAGGAGGCAGAGGACAGGACAACGGACTCCTGCAGCGTCAGGTGAGCCACAGGGCAGAGCGAGAGCAGCTGGCGCTCCACCTGCTCCAGGAAGCCCTCCCCGGTACCTGGTCGGGTCAGACCAGGTCAGCTCCCTCCCTGAGCATCTCTCTCCATAGCATCTTCTGTTATCAGTGTCTGTCTGTCTGTCTGCCTGGCCAGCCAGTGAGCTCCACCGTGGCTGGAACCGAGCCATACTGGTCTTTGAATGCTCACAGCCCAGCAGGGTATGACCAAGGCTCCTCGTATGAGGGACAAGGGCCATATTGACAAAGGGGATGGAGCCTCCTGATGGGGAAGGTGGACCCCGGGGATTCTGGGGAAGGCGAGGGAAGAGGACAGAGTCGGGCCAGCGCTCCCCCTGGCTGCAGGCAGGACTGGGGTTGTCAGCCCTCGGGTATGGTTGAGGCGTCAGAGTGAACACACTTGACCTGGAGCGTCTGTGCACCCACAGCACGTGGCACGGGCGGATGCCCTGCCCTCACGAGCAGGTCTGACAGGGTGTTGCTCTGAGTAACAAGTTTCACGTGTCGTGAAAGCACGGCCTCAGCGCTGGCAGCAGGAAGACAAGAACAATGCGGAGGGCTGCGTCGTAACCGCACAGCCATCATTCAGGGCTCTGCATCACGTCCCCCACGTGTGAAATCACAGCATAACATGCCTCCCGTCTCCCCCCAGGGGTGTCTCAAAGGTGAACTTGGAAATATAAACGTATCTGGAAGGGACAGGACATGGAGGATATACCCTGACTACCTCTTTCCTTCCCCACCCTCCCTTAAGGCACCTCCTCACCCCCATGCAGGCACAGCCCTTTCCCACAGAGTAACTGGCTGAGGGCAGATTGAAAACTTACCTCCCAATCGAAGCGATGTTACCAAAGGTGTAAAACACTGCAAAGAGGTACAGTCCCTTCCTCGGCACCCAGAGCAGAAGCGTGCCCTGGAAGACAAAGCAGAGGTGCCTGCATCTCTGCCACAGCCTCAACCAGGGCCCCCCGAGAAACCTGCCGCCCCCCGTCCCCTCCCGCTCCACCCCTCCTCCCACTCCTCCTACTCATGCATTTCTGTGAAAAGCAACAGAGAAAAGGAGGTGGGTGGCCCAGAAGGACCAAGCTTAGGAGGGCAGGGGCAAAGGCAAGGGCTGGGTGGGGAGTCTCACCAGCAGAGAGCAGAGAATTCCTGCAACAAAACATGCAATGAAGCCTTTGATTCTGGTATTCCAGCTCAATGAGGATGTCTCAGCCACCTGCCGTTTGAAAAACAGGTCACATACGGCACCCGAGACAAAGCACGCACGCCGTTAGGTTCGTGTGTGACTGCACGGAGGGCGCGGGAGCACAGAATCCCACACGCTCGCAGCTGAAGAGCCCTCCTGAGCTGCGGGAGCAGCTCCTTCTCCATCCACAAGCCTCCCGTCCTGCAGCGGCGAGAGGCCGGGCACCTCCACAAGTGGGGCTCTGTCTCCAGCCCCAGCCACTTCCAACAGCAAGCAGGACGGCAGCCCGGGCAGGCCCAGGCCCAGGCCCACACGGGAAAGCCAGGCAGGACCCAGGAGATGGGGACAAGCCAGGGACAGCACCCAGAGGTTGTGTCACCGGGCATCGTCTCCTGCGTCCACTGAAGCTCAGCAGTTGCTGCTCCGCCAGCACCTCTGAGACTCGGGGGCAAAGGCCCCCCCGCCCAGGATGCTCATTAAGTCATTTGCTGCAGTCAGTGTTGTTGTCCAGGGCTGGAACCAGCCACGTCCCTCAAGTGGGAGGCTGAGCCTAGTTAATTAGTTACCTCGCTACCCATCCTGACTCTCTGCCACCAAGATTAATCCCTCCCAAGAGCAAAAGTCAGAGGAGGCCACCATTTCCAGAGCAACTCTGCCAAACAGGGAGCCGGGAGTAGCTCCCAGGGTTTTCTCCCCGTGTCAAAGGCGTCAGCCAAGTGTCCGCCCCACAGATCTTCCCAGTCTGTCCACCTGACAAGTGGCCACGGCAGCTGCCACTAAGACCAAAGGCCCTGCCTGCACAGCCAAGGCGGCCGGGCTGGGTCTCTTCACCCCGGATCCCGCGTGTGGCCGCACAGTCTCCATCTGGCAACGCGGTGGAAGCTGCCGACCACGTTCCCACCGGCTGGTAGAGGAAGGGAGGTGGCGGCAGAGGCTGCCAGGGTCACTGGACTGGCAACTCCCTCGGCCTTGGGTGTTCCCAGCTCAGGACCTGTTTTCAGCCTTGTCTCCAAATTCCTGTCCAACCGGAAGCTGGAGAACAACCAGTGGCTCCCCCGGTGTGGCAGGCCTGGCTCCGGAACAGCTTCCCTCCGCCCAGGACACAGGTATTTAGGGAAGGTTTTAACGGGGTCCTGCTTCCCCATGTGTTCACACGTACTGAAAGTGGGCTAATGACACTGCAATACCACACACACACACACACACACACACACACAGCACCTGCAAGAGCGTGTGGCAACACATGACCCTGCTCGGAGAGGCACGCTCAGGGCTGGTAACATGCAGTGGGAGAAGGGGGTTAGGACCAGGGACACGGCCACCTGATGCAGTGACAGGAAAACCTCTCCTCCCAATGAGTCAGGTGATGCTCTGCTATCCAGGTGCACCCAACCTGGTGAAACCCCTGTTCAACTCCCACCAAGAACAGAACAAAATAAAAAACCACGACTCCTCCTACTCACGCAAGCACCAAAGAACTTACCTTGCCAAAGTGGGAAAAAACACCGGGCTGCGTGTGGGAGAGAAGTGTGGCACAGGGTTGGGCTGGATCGGTTACCAGAACACTGTATGCACCAACAGGGATATTTTATTTTTATTGATTTCAGAGAAGAAGGGAGAAGGAGAGACAGAAACATCAGTGATTAGAGAGAAACACTGATCGGCCACCTACTGCACACCCCTCCACTGGGGATGGATCCCTGACCGAGAATCGAACCGTGGCCTCCTGGTTCACAGGTCAACGTTCAACCACTGAGCCACGCCGGCCGGGCCAACAGGGATATTTTAAAAGATTCAAACTTCTTCTTTTAAAAGAGGATAAACCATAAGGTTAAGTATCAAACTTGAATTGACCCTGGCATGGAGGATATGAAATGGTCTCAACAGCCGGACGGCGAGATTCCAGCCCCTGTAGAAATCAAAAGCACTGGCAACAGGAGGCAGCCTGCTTTCCACCGTCAGAAGCAAAGTGATATGTTGGTTCGACAAGTCTCTCAAGCTGAATTCCATCCAAACGCCACCCTGCTCACCAAAGCGGGGAGGTAACTTTTCACCACTGTTTCCACTCTGAGTGGCAGCTGCGCCCACGTCTCCTAACTGGACTCAGGGAAAACAAAACGCTTTTATGAAAATAAACTCAGCTGGTGTAAAACGTCTCTCTGAATTCATGGCTGCTGGGAACTGTGCTAACACTTTTTGGAAATCAGAGCCGCTAAAGCAGTCCCCGTACAGAACCTGGAGGCAATCAGTTCACACACGGTCTGGCTGGCAGTTACGCACAAAGGTGCCTTTGACGCTAGGATGTGGACAGAAGAGCAGCTCTTGCCAAAAAGAAGTAAAACCAAGAACTGTTCGGGAAACAAGGCTGGTGACGCGACGGTGAGAAAGGAATCCTGCCTCGCTCCTGCGCTGTCCGGCAGGTACCACTCAGACCGTCCTTGTCCCTGGAACCTTTTGCAGGAACATAAAGCCTATGCTTTTAAAAGAAGTCCACTGACACCACACACTGACGGCTAGTTAGGAGGATGCGGCATCAGCAAACGCACCGTGAGGCCACTTGTGTTGGGACATGGCCAAGGGGTTTGTATAACCCTCGTTTCCTACAGGAGAACAGAACTGGTCATCCTTCTATGGTTTGCGTTAAAAGGTTTTAAAAGCCCGTGCTGCCCGGCCGGTGTGGCTCAGTTAGCTGAGCACGGACCCATGCACCAAAAGGTCGCCTGTTGGATTCCTGGTCAAGGGCACATGCCTGGGTTGCCGGCTCAATCCCCAGTAGGAGGCGGGCAAGAGGCAGCCCAAGGATGTTTCTCTCTCTCCCTCTCCCTTCATCTCTCTTTAAAAACACTAAAAACATATTTTTAAAAATTAAAAATAAAAGCACTTGCTTCTGGTGACTTCTGACAGCTTATATGCTGACCTGGCAGAGACTTAAGGCCCCCTGTCCAACTTACCACATAAGACAGGCATTAAACCACAAAAACCCTGCAGCCCTGCCAGCCTTAAAGCCCTGGGAAATGTGAGGACAATCCAGCCAGGACTGATGTTTTAAAGGAGACTCCTACCTAACAAGAAAGAATAGAGCCAACAATAACTGAAAATGATTCGGCCGGTTCTGAAACGTTTCCCAGGAGTTCGGACTGTGACATAAACCGGAATCTGTGCTCCAAAAGAGGAGACTGACAGCGGTATTTTGGCACAAGAGAGAAGCACCTACTCTTTTTCACACTAGATTTAACACAGGCCTGGACTCCCAACTTAAAGCCCTTCACTGTGTCCAACACGCACAGTCACCATTTTAGGTAAAAACAAATTCAGTATGTAGTTTTCAATCTGCACTACATCACTCCCTCTCGGGGGTCTGTCCATTGCTTCATGATGATTTTCTAAATAGATAATACTGGCATCATCCCACTGTCAACACTCCTTCCCCAGAGTCTTCAGGAAGAGAAAAGGTCGCCCTGGAGAAGCCCGCTGCTCACAAAGGCTGTTGACAGTCTACAGGGCATAAAGCTGGAGATTCGCAGGACTGCCGGCCACCGAAATGTTCTTCTGCCCTGTCCTGTCTGAGGTTTCACCGGAGAGTTCATAATAGAAGCCAGAAATCCAGAACAAAGAACTCAGGAAATGACTCCTGAGCCTCGGCCAATTAATAAAGGCAACAACTTGAAAAGAACCCAGGGAGCTGTTCTGAAATGACAGGGGGGAGTTAAATCTCAGTTCCTATAACACTGGATTCCTACAGTGTTACTTCAAGGTGAAGTGTGCAGTTCTGAGGTTTCACGGAGGGTGGAGGTACTGGCATCACACAAGACTCAGTAACATCAGCAGTGAAAGAAGCGTGGGAGAAAACCATGGGAGACACTGATGAAAGTTGAGTGGAAAAACAGGTTTGGCGTTGAAAGGAGATGGGGAAACTGAGGCCCTTGAAATACACGCCAAAAAGTAAAGACATGATATTTTGTTATCCAGAAAGGAAAACAAGAAAGCACCCACGAGAGGAAATAAACATTCTGTGAGGCTCTAGTCTAGCACCTAGGGCGTTCGTGCCCAGCTCAGCCTTCCGGAGGGGTCCGCGGGGCCCGCGTGCAGACTGCGTGGGCAGAGAAACGAGCTGTGGTCCCAGCCCTCAGGAGTCCACGGTTTCGCGGTGGAGACAGTTACACAACACGCAGATGTGCACAGGGCCGGGTGGGAGCGTCACATCTACAACCTCTACTGGGCGGCGGGAAGGCGGGTACGGCCAGGAGCCCCCAGGTGCGGCCATCGCACCCGCCGCGCGGAGCAGGGAGGGCCCCCGCCCGGCAGGTGCTCCGCCCAGCCTGACCCTAATGCCCCCAGTCCGGGTCTCCAGGGCCGGGCCGGGCCGACCCACTCCTCTCGCAGACGATAGTGGGTTCAGCTCCAGCGCCGCCCTCTGCGCAGGGGGATGGGGTGCAGGACCCAAGTAAACAGACGCGGACGGCCAGAGCCCAGCGCCCGGGCCAGCCTTGGGGAGCGCAGAGTGGGGAGCAGGGGTCTGCTTGGAGCCCGGCCGGGATGGGAAAAGGGGAAGGGCGGGGCAGAGTTGCTTTCCAGGACATCTGGAAGTCCTGCTCCATCCCACTGCCAGCAGCCCGCGCCATTTCTCCCCCCTGCCCCCCGCCCCCAGACGCCTGCGAGCCTGCGCCACGGCCGCGCGGGGGGCGCACTCACCTCGGCCAGGCCGCCCCGGTCCTCGGTGTCCTGCCCACTCAGCACCTTCTTCAGCTTGTCCATCCCGGGCCGCTCCGCGCAGCAGCCCCTTAGCCGCCGCCTGTTGCGCTGCTCTGCCCTCGGCTCTTCCGGGTGCGCGCCCCGCCCAGGTGCCCGCCCACCTGGCCGCCACCGGCGCAGGCGCCCGGCGAGCCCACCGCCCACCGCCCACCGCCCGCAGCCCGCCTGCGCCCCGCCCGCTTTTACTGGCGTGTTTTGGTCGAGGGCGTCAGGAGGGTCTGGAAGAGTGGGAATTGGGGGCCACCGAGCCTGCTACACGTCAATCCACGTCCCCACCTTCCCGCCGCCCTCCCCGCCTCGCAGGTTCAGCGAGCAGACGCCGAGTGCCCCGCGTGCGGGGCTGCGGGAACCCACAGGCGAGCCCGGCCCCTGCGCACGTTCCCTAGCCTAGCCGGTGGGTTCGGACTTGTGACCATGCTGTGCTCAATCCACGTTCTGATTGACCTACAATCAGCTCAAAATCCCGTGGGACCACCTGGAATAGGTTCCGTCTGTAACGAGCTTTGTGGAAACGTTGAAAGACGCTTATTCCAAGTGGAAATGCACCGAGTGTGATTTGGGCGAAATCGGGTAGGACTTGGGTTTGAGGAAGGAATGTGAGTTTGTTGGTTCCTTTCACCGACTTCAAACTGGAGCCCCGCGCTAATGAATACATGTCGGAGAATCCCTAACCTCAGGACAGGGGCTCACAGACTGCTCGCTGAGTAATGTCTGCAAAGCTAACGTCAAGATTAAATCGCTTTAAAAAACAAATCCACAGACAGGTTCCCTGGAGCGTGCACTAGAGTCTCCCGCCGCCTCCCGGACACACGGAGACTGCCTGGACAGAAATTATGTTACCAATGTCAACAAAAGGTTGCTGCCACCAATCAGTGCCAACAGGAGTCCTCAGCCTGAGGTGCCCTTGAGAGAACCGTTTCCCAGGTAATGTTTGCTAACCCAGGAGACGCAGACCCTGGTAGAAATTCTAAGTGCACGCCTCTGAGACAAAAGGGAGGCTGGCTTTTATAAAGTTCCCTCCCTCGTTACTAATTGGTCCATTGTTATGCAAATGAGGAATGCAGATTTACAATCTGATTGGTCTAGATAGTAACTGTCCCAAATGGTCGGTTATAGAGCTGCTCTGATTGGTCAGTAAGTATGTAAATGAGGGCAGAGCTGCACAGTTCCGATTGGACAGAGCAGGTCTCAGCCCATTGGTTGAAAGGCGATTCCAGGAACTCCTTTATAAAGGTGGGTTCAGCTGGCAGGAGCATAGTGCAGGAGGCTCTCAGCCTTCTCTGGCTTTTCCCTGAGAAGCAGGCTGTGTGAGAGGCCTCTGTTGGCAATGGCTGCTAAACTCTGGTTATGAATTTGTGCCCAGTTAGCCACCAGGAGTGGATCTTGGTGGACATATGGGCCTGTTGGAAATTACTTAAAAACAACCAGGCAAAGGGGGTTACACAGGACCCTATTCAGATCAGTCAAAAGGTTGTAATTACACTCCTATGTGACTTCGTCTTTATGGATATTCAAACATGCCTTGCTTCTATAATTTTAGTTTACACCTCAGAACTTGAGTAACAAATGCTTTTGCCTGGATGCCCTTTACCCGCCTTGTTCCTCTCAGGTAAATTCCTACACATCTGTCCAATGTGAGAACACAGTGGCAAGTCCACCCACCATGGAGTTAGGAAGACCGGAGTTTTATAACTGTAGCATCAACTCTTACTGCTAGTTGTGTGGCATTGAGCAAGTTATGTAACCTTTCAGATCCTCAATTTTCCCATCTGTAAATTACCACCTCTGTAAGTTATCGTGGGAAGGAAACGTAACAGTGTATGGAGAGCCTAGGACATGGCAAGCATTCAGTTGGCATCTAATGGAAGCCAGTGTCACTCTGCTACCTTCTCTGAAGCCTTCCCTAAGCCAGCCCACACTGACATGGCAGGATGCAGCAGAATCTCACAGAACAATATACCATTTCAAGTGTCTTATTTTCTCACTTCTCTACATGCTTTAATTGACTATTGCAGAGGTTCTCACAGAATGATGCAGTATTTGCAGTTCACACAGAGGGTGAGGAATATTCTGCAATATTAAACAATTCATATTACTCTTAATGTGTAAATATGTAGGTCTAGGCATAAAATACATGAAACATGATACTGATTCTAAGATATTGAACACTAGAACCACAAATAGCTTTTTAATAAAAATATTTAATAAGATTTCATTACATTTTCAGAGTCAAGTAGAAAATTTCAACTTAACAAATAACACTGATCAGGTTACGGGTTCAATCCCGCTGGGCGCGACTGGAAGGCAAATGATCTATGTTTCTCTCTCACATTGATGACTCTCTCTCCCTTCTTCTAATACCAATAAATAAATAAAGCATGTAATCAAACCCCCCCAAAAAATACAACTTTATTCAAATACCTGAAATTTGATTTTTAAACATTTGTGAATTAATTATAAATTAGATTTCTTCCCTTTAATTTTTGCAGATGATTTTGAATACTTTTAAATAACTGTTGGAAACAAAAAATAATGCCATTTATTTTGAAATTGAATTTATATTTTTATATTTTAATTTTGTGATCATTGAATTTAGGTGTGTGAATATCATCTTTTTAAAATTTATTTTAAATAGAGGGCGAGAGAGAAATATTGATGTGAGAAACATCAGTCGGGTGCCTCCCACATGTGCCCTGACCAGGGATCAAACGCGCACCTTGGGTATGTGTCCTGACGGGGAATCAAACCCACCACCTTTGGGTTTATGGGATGACACTCCAACCGAGTCAGACTGTCCAGGGCTGAACATCATCTTTGACATTTGGCCAATTTTCAGTCATATAAAAGCCATAACTACAGGTATTTGTCAATATAGGGGGTCATACATAATTTAACAATCATTTAGCTTGATGTATAGCTACGAACTATTTAGACATATGGCTAATGGACTTCCATTTGCACTGTTTCCCAGGCCCCACAAGTCATAGGGCAACCCTGCCTGTAAGTGCTTAGTCAAAGGCCTAACCGGAAATGCTGGATGGTTTCAACCTTGTAAGAACACAAGGATTTTCTGTTTTACAATAGGAGAGAAACAAGCTGCTATCAGAGCGTCCGCTCAGGAGCTTCACGTCCAAGTAGTGATGACGTTACCTCAAGCAGCAGATGGCAAGCATGCAGCCCCGTGTCTACAGCAAGGCCCTTACTGCAGACTCAGCTGAGCCCAAGGGAGAGGTGTCTTCATCCAGGGGGATTAGGTCACCTGGGTCTTCCCCCAGGGACACCTGGGTACAGTCTCCTTGCCTTTGAAGGTCTCTAGACCCTCTCCAAGGCAGCCTCCCTGCCTCCACTGACTCAGCCTCACAGGCATCCATTTCTTCCGCATTCATTGAGCACCTATTACACACCGTGCACAATGCCTGGTGCTTGACACAAATGCAGAATTAACCATTATCCCTGCCTTCAAGGAACTTTAGAGACCAAGCTCCTGTCCTGCTGGAAAGAGGGAATACTTCGAGTTGATTGCAGGTCCCTGAAGAAAGAGGGAGTGAGGCAGAGTATTAGAATTTGCACGGAGCCCAATTTCACTAGTTCTATCACTATGCGAGTGGTTATGTAAAGTCTGAGGAATATCTTAGAACTTTCTCCCCCGACCCCTTTGTTCTCAGGGTTGCTGATTCATTCTTCTAATCACTCTCTTACTCACTCTAAGCACATGTACTGAGTCCTGTGTGCCAGTGAAGAGATACGCAGTTCCTGCTCTCCGAGTGGACCGCTCCCGCAGGTCATCACTAAGACTGGTGGCCCTTGTTACTTAGTGCTAGGCTGTGGGGGCCCAGGCAGGGTTTCTCAGTTGACTCTGATGCCTCAGTCTAAGGCAGTCTGTGTGCCTGGGCCTTGGAGGGTGGCTCTCTCAATACTCCTGCCCCGTCCCCTGTGGCAGCCAAACTCTGTCTTAAATCTGCTGTGTGAATTCCGTGCCCATCCCTCAGGGGTACCACATCTCTGTTATCCTGGTAGGACCCTGGGCCCAGGGTTTTCTGCCCCTGCTCCAAGGTCAACAGTATTTGCTTGGCCTCCTCTAGCAGTGACTGTGTCAGAGCATTTCTGACTTCTGCCCCAGAGGCTAAAGGGTTTTGCCTTTATTTTCCCCCCAGAAATCAAGGGATTTTCCCTGGGTCTGAGGGTAATGTGATGTGTTGCTCCTCCCCACCAGCAGCCTAAGACTTGAATCCCTCAAGGAAAGGGTCTGGGGGAAGCAGGCAGGGTTTCATACCTATGCCCCATACCTCCTGCCTGCCTGAGCCACTAACAGGGGTTCCCCCCTGACCCGCCCCAGCATCTGGTGCCTGGTGTAGACCCTTGAGAAGAACTGTGTGTTTCAAGTCCCTTATTTGAGACTCTCAGCTCTTCCAAACTGATGGGCTAGCGCCAGGGGCCCTCAAACTTTTTAAACAGGGGGCCAGTTCACTGTCCCTCAGACCGTTGGAGGGCCAGACTATAGTTTAAAAAAAAAACTATGAACAAATTCCTATGTGCACTGCAGGCCCGGGATGAGTCGGCTGCTAAGCAGGACAGGCAGCGGCACCCGGCGGGCCGGATAAACGTCCTCGGTGGGCCGCATGTGGCCCGTGGGCCGTGGTTTGAGGACGCCTGGTAGCCAGTGGTCGGCAAACTGCGGCTCCCGAGCCGCGGTTTGCCGCTCTGTTGACTGAGTTTGCCGACCTCTGTCCTAGTTCATAGGTCGAAGTTCAACTACTGAGCCACAGTGTTCCTCTTTTAAATGCTTAGGTCAGTGGTCGGCAAACTCATTAGTCAACGGAGCGGCAAACCGTGGCTCGCGAGCCGCATGTGGCTCACGAGCCACGGTTTGCCAACCACTGGGTTAGCCCATACTCAGCCTTTAAAAAACCTGTTAACATTTTAGCTTTTTCTTACCTGCTTGTATAGTGGCCACCTGTCTCATGTTCTTCTTGAGCCAAAGCAATTTGTATGTCCCATCTCGTCAGAAGGCTCATCACTCTTTGGGATTCAGTTTACTGTGCCATTTAACCTCAGTTCTGATACACCCAAAGAACGCTGGCATTCTGTCGCTTACACAGACTTTTCTCCTTATTAAATTAGAAGTGACATTCTCCTGAGGCTTTCTATATTCTCTTCAGAAGCAGAACCTCTACTAACAGTGATTTGTTATTCTCTTAAATCAGTGTTATTTCCATCATTGCACTTATTAAAATCTGTAATTATTTTTACTGTCTCTTCCATTAGACTTTAACCCCATGAAGACATAAACTCTATCTCTTACTGCAATCCCTTCTAGCACCATATGGGACACTCAAAACTACCTGGGGGGAAAAACTACATGGAAGGAGGACCTATGAAATACTTTCAACAATAAAGATTAAAAAAGAATCCATGGGGAGATGCACACAACAGGCATTCACATTTCCAAGAGCAGAAAACATTAGCCCAACGCACAGTAAACACTGGCTATTGCAACATCCAGAGAGTACCGGGTACAGAAGGGAGAGAAAGAACCCCAAGCAAAACTGGGATTATGTCAGATTTTCATTTATAATCTGTCTGGAGATTCTGGCCATAATGTTGGCCAATTTCAAAACAAAAAGCACAATCAAGAAAGGTATACCAAAGCATTCTTTAATTAAGCTTTAAGAAAAACTTAAGTAAATGAAATAGCAAAACAGATCAATAATTCCTTATTGTTTATTCTCCTCTTACAAAAAGACACTTGGGACAAATGAATATAGAATGGTATATGTCTTATTTAGCAATGGGCAAATACAGGTTTTCTTGGTATTCTTTGCAGGAATAAACTGATGAATTTTCAGAAGTACATTTTCCTATACACAACTCACCTTCTATAAAACAAGGTCAGTTCTTTTAATTCCCTGCAATGTTTAAAATGAAGCAAAATAAGCAATCTAAGAATGACTCAAGGAGCAAGACATCTGAATCAAGTTTTAAGATATATATGATACTGCCCAGAAATTTCGACTAGTGAATATTCTTAGAGGTTTTTCATTCTTACAATTTGTATGAAAAAAGAGGCTGTTCTGTTCAAATCTGCATGGCAAATAAAATAACACAGAAAGCTGAGTACAATATGTTTACTTTCCTGGCCTAGGAGAAAACATGAAATTCAGGCATATTTAATACACAGTGAACATGCCATGTGTTTTTGTAAAGTCAACAAAATCTTGATTTCCTATATGTCACAGGTGATGCAACAGACGGCAAATACCAAAACCATTTGAGACCAAAATTAGGTAATACAATTAGTGAAACCACAATACACACAAGAGTGCACCAGAGTTCGATCAATGAATGAATGTTCACTAAAACTTATCATCAGGCTAATAATACCTGAAGAGCTTTGCTAATACTTTTATTTAAATATTCTTATTTAATGATTTATCCATCAAGTGGAAATATGTACAACAGTTATTTCAAACCAGGAAAAAAGGGGATGATGTTTTTTCCCTTGCCCTGTAAAAAAGTCATTTTAAAAATCCATTTTAAGTAAGTCCTTACTTGGTGCTTTATAACCACTTTCCACTTTCGGAAGATCATTTAGAAAGGCAGGAATAGATATACAGTATGTTTAAAAGGTCATCATCAGAATAACCAAATGGACTTTAAATGTACTTTGGAATACTTTCTGGACCGACTACCAGGTCTTGTACTAATTACACTTTACTGGATTCCCTGTAATGTTAATAACATGAATCTTAAAACCGAAAAACTGGCTTTGATATTTAAAAATTAGCCGCCTCCTCCTCCTCCACAGCTACCTCTCAAATATTTTAAGCAGAAATTAATCTGGTTGTTAGGGGTTGATGTAATATGTGCTAACCACAATCCATATGGATTCTTTAAACTTTTAGGACTAATACCAACTTCAGTATTCAGTGGATTTACCCACTCGGCGGTTACGTGGAAGATGGAAGTGAAAATGTCGGCACTAGCAGAAGCACACAGGCAATAGCACCCGAAGATGGAAAGACAGCTCTGCGTTCTGCTGTTAATGCCAAACCAGGCTCGTGTGTTTCCATGGGCACAATAGCTTACACTCTCCAAAAGACCAGGTTATTTGGTTCTATGTCTGAAATGTTTTTTAATCTTCAGGAGTCACTTTAAATTTAGAGCAGAAATGTGGATTTCTTTAATTTTGGGGTGAAGATCATTAAAGTATGAGGTCAATTTTCTGGGAGGCAAGCCATGACTATGCAGCAGTGGGGAAAAACGCCACAAAGCCCAGGGTGGAAGGCTGACCACATGCACGACAGCAGCCCGAGTCGCAGTGCTGCGATCCAGGGATTTAGAGCGACCACCTCCCGGGGGAAGACAGTGTTTCCCAGCGGATACAGACTATGCCCACTACTCATGAGACACATACACATCCCTCCTGACGACATCCCACTGTGACAAGTTAGAAATGCAAGTTAACGCCAGGAAACAAATCTGGACTATGAACCTGAAGATAGACATTATAAACAGTAGTTGAGTGGAATCTATCTGCAACAATCTTTTTTTTTCCTTTAAAGTCTACAGAAAATCTGCACATAGACAAGGCAATTAATTCTCATAATAAAAAACCCCACATCCACATAGCCACGGTCTCCATCGGAATCCACGGTGAGGATCTGCTGTGTCACATTCTATTCCACAGGCGCGTTTGCTTGTGAGTCTGAGGGGTTCTGATCAATTCTTTCCGGAAATATTAGCTTCTCACAGACTGTCTCCTTGATCGGTAAATACTGTGACATTTCATTAGGTTCCGTGAAGAGGGAAGGCGGGACATGCTGGGAAACACGTAAATTATATCAGCAACGATTCGGTTATTGCGCTGACACGTTTTAGAAATGCTTGGATATAAAGCATGCCGGTTTTAAAGTGAAGTACATAAATGTAGGTAAGGAGCATCACCCAGTACCTGGTAATCTTTGTTCCTGACTCTTCGACTTTCCTACTTAGTGATCGCAGGAATCACAGGGATACGGTATTTACAACGCTGCCATCAGTGTCCTAAGAATTCAATACCTCTTTTCTTTCTACTGAAACCTTTTTATTCCTCTTTGAATTTAGGACCACTTGGCCCAGTCCCCTTTCTCTGTGGCTGCTGTGCCGGGAGCCCAGTGTGCGCAGTAACTTCTCTAACCGTGTGCACTCTGTGCCCAGACAGAGGTACGCACAAAGGGGGAAAAAAGAATGTCAAGTCTGCAGGAAGGTATCATGTTTTAAGCAACTTATTGTAGAATTATAAATCCCAAGGAAGGCCCTTACAAGTCCCAGGGGAGCAAAAATAGAGAAATTATGCCAAAAAGAACAAGTCATGGTATGAAATTACCACACCTGAGGAGAAAGGGAACCTGGGGAGGAAGACATCACACACAGGGTGGCATGTGGAAAGAACATCCAGGTGGCGCCAAGCAGCCAGAGGTGTGACTCCAGGTAATTCCCACCTCTGGATCTCAGCTTTTTCAGAATGAAATGTGAAAATTAGATTGGATGATGGCTATAGTACCCAGCAACTCTACCGTTCCTGTATTTGAGGTAAGCTCAGTTATATCGAGTAGGATCCACCCTATTGAGCCCTTTGGGTAAATGAATAGATTTAAGGATGCAGATCTGGGTGGTTGGGTGAGGTGCGGGGGTGGGGATATGTATCTGAAAAGAAAAAAAATTCTACATTTAAAAACTGATATTAAAATGCCGTACCATTAAATTAGCAATTCTGCTCTCTCGTGATGTATATTCTCGTAACATGTAGGTCTTGTCGGCCTAGATTTAAAAATAAAAAAGTTGCAACAAGTTTACTTATATTTATTTTATAATCCTTTCTATCCAACAAAACTGCTTACATTTTAGTACAGTTTGTGATGGTGGTATGAACTCCAATGAGACTATCTTATTCTCCAGTGAAAGAACTGCAGTTTAACTCTCACTCAGAATTCTGAATTGTTCATTCCAATCCCTATAAATCATAGTAACATCAGATACAAAAATACAAGCAGATTTAATAATTACCATGTAAGAGAAACACAAGCAAGGTTTTACCTTGAAAGTAAATATGTATATAAGTGAGATACGCAAGAGATTTTCCTGTCACAATATTATCATTACCTACATAACTGCAGCTACTTTTATGTTCCAGGAAAAAAAAACAAAAAAACTTCTCCAGTCAGGGCACATACAAGAATCAACCAATGAATGCATAAATAAGTGGAACAACAAATCGAGATTTCTCTCTCTCTCTCTCTCTCTCACAAACACACACACACACACCAATCAATCAACAAAAAAAGTTTTAAGTTTTTTAAAGTTAGGTTTTAAAGCAGCAATTTATCATAATTTGTTTTCAGATGTACTTTTCAATAAAAGAAAACCACAAGATTAAACTCTGTAAGGTTTCAGTCTTTCATGTCAATAAAGACAGATTAGTGTTCATGTAAAACAATCTAATAACAAAGTATATAAAATATAAATCATCAGCATCACAGCTCCTATAGATAACTATTCTTTTTTTTTTTAATATATTTTATTGATATTTTACAGAGAGGAAGAGAGAAGGATAGAGAGCTAGAAACATCGATGAGAGAGAAACATCGATCAGCTGCCTCCTGCACACCCCCTATTGGGGATGTGCCCGCAACCAAGGTACATGCCCTTGACCGGAATCGAACCCGGGACCCTACAGTCCGCAGGCCAACGCTCTATCCACTGAGCCAAACCGGTTTCGGCTAGATAACTATTCTTAACGTTTAGAAATCTCTACACAAAATCTTATGTAAGACTTTATGCACATCTTTCCAAAGCAGTTAAATATGACTCTGGCATTAATTTTAATGACTACATATTTTTCTACTATATGGATATAAAGCAAAAAATTTAATCAATGTCCATTCAATGGGCAGTAAGTGTCCTTCTTCCCTCCTGTATGAATTACAAACAACATTGCCATATACATACTGATTCATATTTGTGGGTTATTGTATATTGAATCTTTTTTAGGGTATTTCCATAAAAACTCAATATTGTTGAGTTAAAACGTAAGATTTTTAAATTTAGATTGATTTTACCCTTCTGAAGGAAAAAAATACAGCCTATTTTTAGTATTTTGTTACCACTTTTAAAAAGAAAAAGGTCATCACAGCCACCCTATTATTTCAAGGGGAAAAAAAACTTCCCTAGGTGCAGGATTTGGGAAACGACCAATCCAATCCCATCCTATGGGGCTCAGATCCCAGCTCTGCCACCATTAGCTGTCCGATGTGGTTGATATTAAAGTCAGTTAGTCGTTCTTTACTTAGGCTGCGTCAGCTATGAGACAGAGATCATACAGACCATGTTTCTTTGGGTTGTTAGGAGAGGTAACCATTACCCGACAGTCCTAACTGATACTGGCAGTCTCGTCTCTAACTCATCACCCCACAAATCTGAAGTTAAAAATTCATTCACAAAGGGCAGGCCATGACGAAGCTACTGGAAGAGTTTTCATGACTCAATTTAAGCCTCCCCGTCCTTTTAAAAAACACTTTATCATTATTGTTTATAAACTTTGTTTGTTAACAGTTCCTTGAGCTGGAGCACAAGCTTTCAAACTTTAAAAGAACTTTCCAATATTAGGACATTATGTAAACCAGCAGTCGCCAACCTTTCGGACCTCACGGACCACCAGTGGTCCACGGACCACCAGTTGGCGACGGCAGATGTAAACAATACATACTATAAAGAAAGGTAAGAGTTAAAGGACAGTTTTCTTAAACACAGATGAAGTACAAACACAATTTTTTAAGAAGCATCAGACCACAGTAGGGAGTCTCTTGTAGAACAAAGTTTCAGCTGCCAGAACTTTTGGAAAAGACGGAATGTTTCAGTAACCACAGTCAAACAGTGAATATGAAGCATGCCATCCTATTAAATAAAGATTTAATATGCAAATTGACCATCACTCCAACACACAAGATGGCCACCCCCATGTGGACACAAGATGGCCACCCCCATGTGGACACAAGATGGCCACCCCCATGTAGACACAAGATGGCCAGCAGGGGAGGGCAGTTGGGGGCGACCAGGCCTGCAGGGGAGGGCAGGAGGGGGGAACCAGGCCTGCAGGAGAGGGCAGTTGGGGCAACCAGGCCTGCAGGAGAGGACAGCTGAGAGAGACCAGGCCTGCAGGGAAGGTTAGTTGGGGGGAACCAGGCCTGCAAGGGAGGGCAATTGGAGGGGACCAGGCCTGCAGGGGAGGGCAGTTAGGGGCGACCAGGCCAGCAGGGGAGGGCAGTTGGGGGTGACTGGGCCTGCAGGAGAGGGCAGTTGTAGGGGACCAGGCCAGCAGGGGAGGGCAGTTGGGGGCGACCAGGCCAGCAGGGGAGGGCAGTTAGGGGCAACCAGGACTGCAGGAGAGGACAGTAGAGAGAGACCAAGCCTGCAGGGAAGGGCAGTTAGGGGTGACTGGACCTGCAGGGGAGGGCAGTTGGGGGGAACCAGGCCAGCAGGGGAGGGCAGTTGGGGGTGACCAGGCCAGCAGGGGAGAGCAGGCCGGCAGGGGAGGGCAGTTGGGGGTGACCAGGCCAGCAGGGGAGAGCAGGCCGGCAGGGGAGGGCAGTTAGGGGTGACTGGGCCTGCAGGGGAGAGCAGTTAGGGGCGACCAGGCTGGCAAGGGAGGGCAGTTAGGGGTGACCAGGACAGCAGGGGAGGGCAGTTAGGGGCAATCGGGCTGGCAGGCAGGCAAACGGTTGGGAGCCAGCAGTCCTGGATTGTGAGAGGAATGTCTGACTGCCCTTGAGGGGTCCCAGATTGGAGACGGTGCAGGCTGGCCTGAGGGACACAAACACCCTGTGCACAAATTTTGTGCACCGGGCCTCTAGTAGAATATAAAGCACTGTTCAACTTCAAATTCTCACACAGACATGAAACAACACAAACAGGCCCAATATCAGTCAGTACATTCGTCAAATGAGATTAGATACCTCGTGGTAAAGTCTCGTGTCATTCATTCTGATAAGCACTCCATCAATTCTCAAGAAAAACCGCAACAGCAGGAAAAAGCTGGAAGGCATTACTCTCTGAAAGAAAAAAAAGTGCATTAATATTTTAATGGAAATTAAATATTGTTACTGTGCTAAAAGAAAATGAAATTGTTAAAGCATGGGAGGAGGGCTAAATTAGCATTATATAGGAATCTCTGAACTAGAGGTTCTTTGTCCTAGCACCAACTAAGGCTCAAAAACTTGTGTATATTATTTAACATCCTGGTTTCAGTTTTGTACAATAGAAATATATTTTTCCTAAGTCAAAAGATATTTATCTTAAAAAGACAACACAGCTCTGGCCAGTGCACTCAGTGGTTAGGACACCGGCCTGAGCACAGAAGTGTCTCAGGCTCAATTCCTGGTCAAGGGCATATACCTGGCTTGCAGGTTGCATCCCTGGTCCCGATGTTTCTCTCTCACTCCCACCCAGCTTTCCTCCCTTCTACTCTCTAAAATCAGTAGAGAAAAATATCCTCAGATGAGGATTAAAAAAAATTAGAAAAAAAAAAAGACAACACATACCTAAATAATGAGAAAATTATAATGTTCACTTTTTAAAATGGTAGTACAGCCCTAACCGGTTTGGCTCAGTGGATAGAGCATCAGCCTGCGGAATGAAGGGTCCCAGGTTCAATTCCAGTCAAGGGCATGTACCTTGGTTGCGGGCATATCCCCAGTAGGGGGTGTGTAGGAGGCAGTTGATGGATGTTTCTCTCTCATCCATGTTTCTAACTCTCTATCCTTCTCCCTTCCTCTCTTAAAAAAAAAAAAATCCATAAAATATATTTAAAAAAATAAAGAACGGTAGTACTTACAGTAAATGGTGACACCAGTAATACCAAGATGAAAAAAGAACCTAGTTCTTTGTTGCTGCTTGTCTTTTATCCACTTTATATAAAATAAAGACACGAGACCTGAACTGGAATGCTCTAAGCAGCGCAGCCGATTAGGTACTTTGTCCTACTGCCAAAACCAAGTTCATCAGGTCATTATTCACATCCCTGACATCTTCCATCTGTGGCACATCTATAAATGTCTGTTTCCCAAATACAACCAGGAAGTCAGAGTTAGTGGAGAGTGAAAAGGTGGATTCTGGTGGCAAGGAGAGAGGGGTGTGGATCCTCAGGTCTTCAAAAACAATATGTTTGACCATTTACTAAATCGATTCTTACTGCCTACCATGTGTCAAATTCTTACTACAGCAGGTATTAAATTTATATAGATGCAAAGATACAATCCCCGTGTTCAAGGAGTTTATCCAGGAGGAAAACAGACATATCCAATGTGGTGGCTGCTGTACAGAGGTATGCACAAGGTTCAAAAGCACTCAGAGGAGCCCAGCAGGGTGGCTCAGTAGTTGAGCATCAACCTATGAACCAGGAGGCCACAGTTCAATACCCGGTCAGGGCATATCCCTGGGTTGCAGCTTGATCACCAGTGGGGGGTATGCAGGTGGCAGCCAATCCATGATTCTCTCTTATCATTGACTAGTGGCCCGGTGCACAAAATTCATGCACAGGGGTGAGGGGGTGTCCCTCAGCCCAGCCTGCACCCTCTCCAAAGTGGGACCCCTTGAAGGATGTCCTACTGCTGGTTTACAGGGATCGAGCCTAAACCGGCAGTCAGACATCCCTCTCGCAATCCGGGACTGCTGGCTCCAAACCACTTACCTGCCTGCCTGATTGCCCCTAACCACTCTGTCTGCTGGCCTGCTCACCCCCAACTGCCCCCCCCCCCGCCACTGTCCTGATCACCTCCAACTGACCCCCACTGATGTCCTGCTTGCCCCCAACAAAAAGCCCCCCTGCTGGTCTGCTTACCCCCAATGGCCCCACCCCCACCAGCCTGATCACTAACAACTGCCATCCCATCCTAGCCTGATCACCCACAACTGCCCTCCCCTACTGGCCTCTAACCGCCTCTACCTCGGCCCCGCCACCATGGCTTTGTCCAGAACAATGTCCGGAAGGTCTCCTGGAAGGTCTCCCAGTCTAATTAGCATATTACCCTTTTATTAGTATAGATAGAGGCCTGGTACACAGGTGGGGGCCGGCTGGTTTGCCCTGAAGCGTGTCCTGGATCAGGGTGGGGGTTCCCTTGGGGTGTGGGGTGGCCTGGGCGAGGGGCCTGTGGTGGTTTGCAGGCTGGCCACGCCCCCATGGGGTGAGGGTTCCCGCTGGGAGGGGGGTCGTGGCCAGACTGGGTGAGGGGCTGAGGGCTGTTTTCAGGCTGGCCACAGTCCCTTCATGGTGGGGGGAGGTCCTGCTGGGGTGCCTGGTCATCCTGGGTGAGGAGCTGAAGGCCATTTTTGGGCTGGCCACACCCCTTTCAGGATGGAGGTCCCCACTGGGGTGCCTGACCAGCCTGGGTGAGGGGCTGATGGCTGTTTGCAGGCTAGCCAAGCCCCCCAGCGGGGACCCTCACCCCATGGGGGTGTGGACAGCCTGGGTAAGGGGCTGAGGGCCGTTTTTAGGCTGGCCACGCCCCCCAGCAACCCAGGCTCCCAACCCTTCCTTTTTTTTTCAGCACCTTCTTGAGCAGAGGCCAGGGCCGCCTGGAAGCAGGTATCTGGGATTTATTTATCTTCTATAATTGAAACTTTGTAGCCTTGAGTGGAGGCCAGGGCCGGCCAGGGCGGGTGGAGAGCTTGGCTTCCTCCATCACCGGGGGCAACCCAAGCCTCCTCCTCACTCCAGCTCCATGGCCGCCGCCATCTTTGTTGGGTTAATTTGCATACGCTCCTAATTAGCATGGTGGAGGTACAGTCAATTTGCATGTTTCTCTTTTATTAGTGTAGATGTGTCTATCTCTCTCTCCCTCTCCCTTCCTCTCTGAAATCAATAATATATATATATATATATATATATATATATATATTTCTTTTTTTTTTTTTTAAGTGCTCAGAGGAAGTACCTGAGTCCACTGACAAAAGTCAGCAAGAGTGACAGAGTGACACCTGAGCTGCCATGGAATGAGAGCTGGGCTGGGAGTTCTGGCTGGAGAGGAGGTGGTGTGTACATAAGTACTAAGGCATGAAATAGGAAGCTATATTCAGGGAACTGCCTAGAATTCCATATAAGCACAGGGCAACATTAACCAAGAATAAAGAATAACAAGATAACCCCATGATGATAGTGGCTTAACTGCCTAAGAGTCCCCAGCCACAGGCCAAGCTCTTTCCTGCCCTTGACCTTTCCACACCCTGTTCCCTGACCTGGAGTGTTCTCCTGGCCAGCACTTCCTGTCCTTCAGAGCTCAATGCAAGAGTGACTTCTACATAGGGGCCTTTCCTACACTGCATGTCATCAGAGATTTCCCTTGTTATTCCCTCTCATAGTACTCATTACGAATGAACAGGTCTATAACTACATCCATTTATGTGTTTACTTGCTTAAAGCCTCTATTTAACTATAGGTTCCACGGTGGTGGGAATACCGGCTTTGTTCAGCACCAGGTCCCCACTGCCTAGAAAAGGAGCCAGCACACAGCAGGTGGCCATTAACTGTGGGCTGAACAAAAGAGGCCAGATGCTCGCTGCTGGAGAAAGGACTGAGTCAGATGCACTGGGGTGGGCTATGCAGCAAGGAACCCAAAGGAAGATGCAGTAACACAGAGGCAGCACTGACTATGACAATATGCAACAAGTCGATCTGAAAACACATCATTACCCAGCAGAGTGCTAGTTTAAATGTATGGGAAAGAATGACTTACAATATTTCTTCCCATTCAAAATTAGTAAATAGTCACCTGACACAACAGGGAAGCAAACTAAAGTACCATTTCTGCATGGCACAGTGGGGAGACCAGGAATTAGGGGCCTGTGTTCTAGTCCCAATCCTACCACAATCCACGTATAGTATTTTAAGACAGTGGCGCTCTCCTAAGAGCGTCTGGAATGCTGTGGTGAGCAACAGTGATGAGCAACCAGCACCAACATTCAGGAGCTAAGGACCAGAGACAGTCGCTGTTCTATAGTGCACAGGACGACCCTATACAACAAAGTCCAACCCTGCATCCCACAGACTTCCACATCTCTCACCAGGCATCTATCTAACCTTAGAACCTAATTCCATTTTACATATAAATAAAAAACCTACTCAATTATCCATAAAGGCAATGGCCTTGTAAATCAAGGAGAGATTATACTTCATTTTGTTTGGAATTTTGTTATTTCACTACTTTGAAAAATGCATCAATGGAATGCCAACCTGTTATCTGAGTCACTGACTGTCAGCATTTCTGTCAGCCTACATCTGTAACTGTCACACCCACAGTGACTCAATATGCACACATAAGCACCTGGCAACTTTATTATGTCACTTAGTGGTCATATTATGCACTTAGCTAGTGAAATACATCTCATTTTATTCCAAGTCAATTTTTTTTAAATTTATAATTAGGACATTATGTTAATTTACTGAAAAGTAGTACCTTACCTATGAATTTCATTTCAGGGTAGTAAATGGGAGGAGGTACTTACAGTATTTGGTAAAACAAAAAAAAAAGGAAAAAGAAAAAAATGGAATGATGGGTCTGATGAGATGGCAAACCAGTAACTTAGAGCAAGTCACTGAACCACCCAGGTCTCCTCCACCATCTTAAAAGCGGGACGTGAGGAACCACCTCAGGCTCTCTCTGTAAAGTTCCCATGACGACATTTCTAACAAGGGCCTCTGCACCAGCACTGCAGAGTCCTCGGCGCCCTCCTCCATGAGACATGTCCTTCCCTCGACTCTCGGGCACCACATCCCTGCATTCTCCAGACACCCCTACTTCTCAGCTAGTCTCTGCTTCCATACAAGGGAACATCATTGGTCCACACTCATCACCTCCAGTGCACTAGTGAGAAGAAAAACGTCTCATAATGATGAATACTCTTCAGTTTGAGACTTACTATTTACTCTGGTACACACATGTTCCATTTATGCCCACACCCTCTCCAACACTTTCACCCACACAAACACGTGTGCTCCCCACATGCCTACCCACTTGCATACATCACAGACATATCCACCCACTTGGTTACAAGTGCCCAATCAGATATGCACATCATAATGAACATTCAACGCGGTCAGCTCTGTGAGTGGGTAGACAATTGGAAAGGTACATGACTGAATGAGTCAGCATGAACAAAATTAAATGAAAAAGATAAATTGGGGGAGAATGATGGGTGAACAGAAAGTAGGGTGCTCAGAAAACAGTGATGTAATGCTAGAATAATAGAGATATTGGTTCAAAGAAAACAGTGCTAATTAGTTACCCCAACTTAGATAAACTAGTCTTTTGGGAAGTCATTGATAAAATACAGAGGCTAAACTAAATGATTCTGTAAAAATTCATCACAATTCCAAAATCCTAGGATTCTACAGAAATCTTGACTTTAAAACAAATTTACTGCTGCTTTTGATTTATTGTTTTCATTCTTAACTAGAAGCCTGATGCATGAATTCGTGCACGGGTGGGGTCTCTCGGCCTGGTCAGCCATCAAGGCCGATCGGAGCCGGCTGGCTTGAGGAGGTGGTGGGGGACCGCGGGAGGTTGGCTGGCGGTGGGAGATTGGCTGTGGGAGCGCACTGACCACCAGGGGGCAGCTCCTGCATTGAGCATCTGTCCCCTGGTGGTCAGTGCGTGTCATAGCTACCAGCCGATCGTCCGGTCCTAAGGGTCACTTAGGCTTTTATATATATAGATTATTGTTTAAACCACAATACTCACTATCATTGTGCTTCGAGAACAATGTTTGATGCTGGGGCCCATCTTTGATAGACCTTATGATAAGTGCTGTAATGGAGGGATTAAAAATAATGTATTTTTGGAGTATGGACAAGGGATATTTAACTCTGCTGTGGAGGACCTCATAGAGGAGCTGACATTTTAGCTAGGTGTTAAAGGATAGGCATTTAATAAAAAGTTGTGGTTTTTCTGGACAATGTTAAGAAACCCAATTACAACCTAATAGTAAACAAATATGAGTAACTGCTGCAGCCTGTTTGTTTTCTTTTAACGCATGTTTCACCAACAGCGTTGGTAATGGAAGCAGTCCGTCCTCCAAAGGAACTGATACTTGTCATTCCTGTTTTCACTTGGATGCTAGAAACTGAAGTATAGTTTATGGGCACTGAGTCCTGACACATGGTCACTTCCTTAAATAGTATCCACCTTGCTGTCTGCTCAGTCTTTCCACATTGTTTTTAATTCAAAATGTGAAAATTAAGTCATGGTTTTCATTCAAATTACATAATAAGCAAACAAAGTACTAAGTGACCAGGCAGGTCTTTAAAAAAATGCTTTGCTAAAGTCTTAACAATACATTAAGATTTTGTGAATTTTATAACGGATATTAATTAGTAAGATATACTCTAGAGCAGTGGTTCTCAACCTTTTTAATGCCGCAACCCTTTAATACAGTTCCTCATGTTGTGGTGACTCCCAACCATAAAATTATTTTCGTTGCTACTTCATAACTGTAATTTTGCTACTGTTATGAATCATAATGTAAATATCTGTGTTTTCCTATGGTCTTAGGCTCTATAGCAGCGGTTCTCAACCTCTGGGTCGCGACCCACAGGTTGAGAACCGCTAGCAGGGTCGCCTAAGACCATCGGAAGGTCTCCCAGCCTAAGACCATCGGAAAACACAGATATTTACATTACGATTCATAACAGTAGCAAAATTACAGTTATGAAGTAGCAACGAAAATAATTTTATGGTTGGGGATCACCACAACATGAGGAACTATATTAAAGGGTCGAGGCATTAAAAAGGTTGAGAACCACTGCTCTAGACTCAAATGAAACTTTACATAATATCATATTAAGACGGTATAATTCAAAGTGAGTCTCATATTTCTGACCAATAGTAGAAACAGAAGTAAGAAATTTTAAACAAAAATCACCATACTCACAATTTTCACACTTAGGCTTGAAACTCCATGATCATGAAGCTCATCCTCAAACAGGAGAACTTCTTCAAAAAACTTAATCTGCTCTCTGGCTTTCAATTTCTCTGTATCTATATGATCTGTTGTAGGCACAACCTGAAAGAAAAATGTCCGAAGGAGCACATAAAAATCTTTCTGAGGAGCTGGAGACATAGGAAAGTAGCTAATTGCTACTCCACAGCCTCCAGGAGGCTTTTCCTAAGTCAGCCCACAGTCATCACCATCATTACTGCATCGGGTTAAAACAAGTTCCCGAAATTTCCTCACTCCTGGCAACCATGTGCCAGAGGGGGGCCCAGAGTTCTTCAATCAGGAGTGAGGAGAGAAGACATGAACCTATGAAGCATTATAAAAGTCAGATGAACCTTGCTTCCCATGAGACTGCAAAGGAGGGATTTTTGTCTGTCCCCTGTGTATCCAGGGCTCCTAGGATTACTGCCCAGCACATAGTAAGAGCTCAAGAATGAATGAATGAATACATAGGTTCTCAAAAACTGTGTTTTTGTCTTGGAAGCAGCACAAAATAGTTTATGCTTGGAATACAGGAGTGGCAGCAAGTGAAGACAAGAATTAAGTTGCTGCCATGAACTTCCAACTTCCCAAGATTCTAACAATCTCCGCAGAGACAAGGAGCCCCCACTCCTTACATTTCTGCCTAAACACCCACATATGATATGGGGTCTCCAGTAACTACTTTTTTAATATATATATATTTTATTGATTTTTTTACAGGAAGGAAGGGAGAGAGATAGAGAGTTAGAAACATTGATGAGAGAGAAACATCAATCAACTGCCTCCTGCACACCCCCTACTGGGTATGTGCCCGCCACCATGGTACATGCCCTTGACCGAAATCGAACCTGGGACCCTTGAGTCCGCAGGCCAACACTGAGCCAAACCGGTTAGGGCTCCAGTAACTACTTTTAATGAAAATAGTTACAGTGAAATACATTTTGTTCTCTATGATGAAGTGTGATATTTAGAAACTGCAATCTAAGCCAAATTTCCCTCATTTCAGTCACACTGTAAGATTTCAAAATAAATAATAAGCAAACAAAGCAAATAAATAATAAGCAGATAAGCTCCCAATATGAGACCTACCTATTCCGCCTTCTTTGTGTATTTATCATGAAGTAATCTACCCTAAGCAGGGCTTACAGATGCAATTTAACATTCACACAGAGCTTTAGAATCTGTTGGGAGCTTTCCCATCGATGACTTCGTATCAAAATTCTGCTGTGAGGCAGACATTTCTGTTTACCCTATTCACTGATGAGACTCAGACTCAGATAAATAGATTAAGTAACTCCCCTAAGATCATACCAGTTCACACACAGTACAGGCAGGACAGAAGTCCCATCTGCCCACATCTCTATTCAACTGTACAACTGGGAGCTGCTGCTAGCAGGTCTGTCTAAAGCAGCAGCTGCCAACTGGTGGTCCGCGGACTTCTGGTGGTCCGTGAGGTCCGAAAGGTTAGCGACCGCTGGTCTAAAGCACATGCCTGAACACCTCTCGGCAGTGACAACATTAAGGCTGTAGTTCACGATCAAACCACATGTAATTAAAATCCCTCCACTTTATTTCCTGCTGATAATCAATAAGCAAAATCCCCTCGTGTTAGGTTCTGAAGCCCCCACAACAGAAATAAACAGGTGAAAATAGTAGTAAAAAAAATAAGCCATTACTATAAAGTTCTAATGCCAAGACCATCCAAGATAATTGATGACTCATAAAAGCAAAAAATAACAGTTACCTTTAACTTGAGGGCTTCTCCAAGTAACGTTCCCTTATAGTCTGTTGTAAAGGTCCAATCGTATGGTTTAATGACTTCCTTGGAGTGCTCACCCTCCGTCCTCAAATACCAAAATGAGAAGGACCAGATTTAATGATGCAGCATGCAGATCATCTGCATTCATTATCACACCAAACTACATTCCACACATAATGTAAGACATCCTACCACACACTTGTCAGAATTCACTAACACAGGCCTTTCTTTCTTCCTGCACACTTACTGCGGTTTAACGTGTCATGTGCTGTGTAGTCTGTCCAGTTAGTCTCTACACTGCCTGAGGACCTTTTTTAAAGCCCACACTCCTTTGTATCCTCCAAGGTACCTAGTACATAACAGGCACCAAGTAAATAATATCTGATTTGACTATCAAAGAAAATAAATTTTTCTTAATTTCAAAGGTCCTCAAATTTTCAATGCAAATCACAGCGTTTTTCTTGAAAAACAGGAACATTCAAGTACACAGTGTACTCTTCATACTCTTAAAGAACACTAAACACTCAAAAAAGAAACTCCACAGAGCTCAGCTCAAATGTTACGCAATTAACTCAACAAGCATTTAAGAGGTGGGGTAACTAATCTTCATGTTATAGATGAGAAAGATTAATTTTAGAATAATCCAATTACCAAGTTTAATAATAATACTAGCCCTTCATTCTAATATCGTGACTGAATATTTCTTTCAACTCTCTTCTCCGTTTTACCCATAACTGTCCCGACTCTCACCTGCTCTCCTGCCACTCCTCCGCACAGGCTACTTTAAGCATTCCTTGGTAGTTGTTCACACATCTTAAAGCATCAGTAGCATTGAACTCAATCCCAAAGCCAGAACCATGCTGGATTCTTAAAACGTTGTCTCCAAACATCATTTCAGGGAGGGATGGCATATGCAATTCATCAGCTAACCTACGCACAACCAGAAGTCAGGCAGGATTATTTTATACCACTGTTGACACTTTAGTTTCCTTTTCTTCCCTACAGTACTGAGTTAATTAACATGATATATTCTGTACAATCTATAAATGCTTCAATCATCTATTCTCTCTATGTTTATCCTTTTTTTTTTAACCTTCACCTGAGGGGAGATTTTATATATATTTTAGAGACAGGAAGGGGGCGTAGAGAGAGAGAGAAACATCCATCTGTTGCCTCCCGTATGTGCCCGTCTGGGGAGAGAACCCACAACCTAGGTATGTGCCCTGACTGGGAACTGAACCCAAAACCTCTGTGGTGCACAGCACAATGCTCCAACCGACTGAGCCACCCGGCCAGGGCTGCAGACTTGGCAATGGGCTAAAAAACAGATAGTAACTGAGAAATAAGTAAATAATATATTATCCGCTATTGGTAAGTGACATAAAAAATAAAGGAAGGCAATGGTGGGGGCCTATTTTAGGTAGGATGATCAGAGATTGCTTCTGAGATAGAATTTGAGCCTCAAAACTACCTTGTGAGCTGAGAAACGCTGAGTTTAGGTACCTAATGACAGATTACAGACCCAGTAAGTAGTAATACCAGGCCTCCTCCATTATGCCAGCTGCTTTATAAATACTTGTGCCTTGCCCTGCCTCACCCAGCCAGCATGGCTCAGTGGTGGAGAGTCAACCTGTGAACCAGGAGGTCACAGTTCAATTCCTAGTCAGGGCACATGCCTGGGTTGCGGGCTCAATCCCCATCTCCAGTGTGGGACATGCAGGAGGCAGCCAATCAATGATTCTCTCTCATCATTGATGTTTCTGTCTCTCTCTCTTTCCCTCTCCCTTCCTCTCTGAAATCAATAAAAATATATTTAAAATAAATAAATACTTGCCCCTCATTTGGCCAACCTCATTAGAAAAGAAAGTTTTATTTGACACACTATGAAGCCAGGATCACAAATTATTAATCCACAGATGTGTTTTGATTTGCCTGAACAATATTTGAAATAGTTGCCAACAATGCCGTGCTCACTTCGGCAGCACATATACCAAAATTGGAAAAATACAGAGAAGATTAGCATGGCCCCTGCGCAAGGATGATATGCAAATTCGTGAAGCATTCCATATTAAAAAAAAAAAAAAAAACAATGATTGAGAGATAGTTATCAACAAAAATTGAGAGTCTTTTGACTTCTGGTTTCTTTTTTTCTTTTTTTTTTTTTGACAAAAAAAAAAGGAAGCCTGGCAGTACTGGGCCTGGCAATCCACACAGCACTGACAGGCTGAAGCTGAGTAGAGGCTGCCCCTTAACTGGGGCCCCGGTGGTGCACCAGTCCCCTTAACCCTTAAGAAAGTTGAGTTTATAAAGGTTTTTAAGTGGAAGCTACTTCTGAAAAAAAGCAGCTATATACAGTATATAAATCACCATGCCCATGACCCATCACCTCAGTCAAAACCAGGACTTTCAATTTAGAGATGCAAGTTCGGCTTCTCAACCCAAGGCAATTATCTATGGGCTGGCAGGAGCCCTTCAATTTTAGCCTGAGAACTCTTGCTGAATTGAATCATGGCCAAGGAAGTATACTCTGACCTCTCTTTTCATAAGTCTGAATGACGGCCAAAGGAAGCACAGACCAAGAGAGGTGACAAGAAAGAGCAACGTGAGGTGGAGAGGGTGAAAGGTTAAATAACAGCAAGGGAAGCAGAGAGCAGAAAGCAGAGATGGAGAAATCCTATATAATAAAAGCCTAATATGCAAATCGTCGAATGGCAGAATGACCGGTTGCTATGACGCACACTGACCACCAGGGGGTAGATGCTCAATGCAGGAGGCAGCGCTAAGGAGCAGCGAGCCAGGCTCATGGCTAGCGAGCGCAGTGGTGGTGCCGAGAACCTCTCCCACCTCCACTGCAGGTGGGTGGTAAGGAGCGAGGGGTCCCAGACTGCGAGAGCCCCGAACTGCAAGAGGGATGTCTGACTGCCGGCTTAGGCCCGATCCGCCCAGGGGTCCCGGACTGTGAGAGGGTGCAGGCCGGGCTGAGGGACACCCCCCCCCCCCGACTTCCCAGTGCCTGAATCTTGTGCACCGGGCCTCTAGTAACAGTAATAAGAGTAGAAACTTGTATATAGTTATTGTTGGGGCCACAAGAACAGCTGCTCATTTTCTGAGATAATTCCTATGTTTAATTTTCTCCTCATTTACTATTAATTCCCATCACTTAAGGCAACTTGGGTCTCTGATCCTTGTAACCTGAAAGCAGAGGTTCCGTGAAAGTGAATTTTCCAGTTACCCTATGTACCAAATTTATTTTATGGAAAATTTTCAAAATGTATTATAGACTTTTCTGTGGTCTTAAACAGAAAACAGAAAATATTATTTAACATTTTCTTGATTATCAGAGATCATCACATTTAAGATTCTTGTAAGATACCATGCTTAAGTTCGATTGAGTGTGTACACCCCAGTAGTCCTATGAAATATTCCAGTCACATATGTAAAAGAATCACTGTCACTAACTTATACTGTCTCAAATGTTCTAAATTCAGACTATCTTAAACCACTGGCCAAACATAGTATCTTAACACCATTTCTTTTTTTTTTTTTTTTAATTTATTTGTATTGATTTCAGAGAGGGAGGGAGAGAGAAACATCAATGATGAGAGAGAATCATTGATCGGCTGCCTCCTGCATGCCCCCTACTGGGGAATTGAACCTGAAACTCAGGCATGTGCCCCAACCAGGAATCCAAATATGACCTCCAGGTCATAGGTCGACACTCATCCACTGAGCCACACATGCTGGGTAATGCCATTTCTAAGGCCAAGCTTCACTCTTAACAAATAGGTATTACCATTAAGATGGCAGGGAAGACAGGAAGCCTCTATGGGATTTAGATGTCTTAAATCACTAAAGAAAGCGTCCTTAATCCAATACTTCCCCTAATCCATTTATTTAGCACCCTAGAGGTTTTAACACCCTGGGTGATGCATCACAGAAAAGTTAGAATGGGTGAAGGTCTGCCTTTCTTTTGTCATAAGGAAGGACTAAGTAGTATACTCTGGCAGATCTATTTTAGAAATAACAAATAAAGAGATTAAAGACCTAGGATTTGAATGCCTTTAAAACTCACCCTGCATCCAGCCCCTCTTAGAGAGTCTGGAAGTAAATTACACGGTAAACACCACTGGAAGCTGACTGCTTTATATATGCACAAGTTTACCTCTATGGTGCGATACGTAACAGAACGTGATAGGGACAGGAAAACCCAGACAGTAAATCAATCTACGGTGGGATGAAGGGAATAATTTTTCCCTTTCTTTTCTGCATTTTCCTTATTTTCTTAGTGAATCTGCAAGAATATTACTTTATTTAGTGTATTTATTTATACCTAGGCAGCTAAACATTCTTTTAAGACTCCCTCTTTCCTCCCCGCCCCTCCCCTTCACTTCCCTCTACCTCAATCTTAAAAGGGCTGAGGTTCCATATCATAACCTTTTCCTTCTCTCCTAGATGATGATTTTCACTCACTCCCAAGGCTCCAGGTTTCAATTACAAGGTGATGATTCCCAAACCTAGACCCACGGACAAGCCTTTTTTTTTTATTGATTTTTAGAGAGAAAGGATTCAGTCACACCGCAGGGCTATTGTTGTGTTGGTTGTTGTCATCTTTTTTATTTGACAATCTAAGGAAGTGCCCCTGACTAAATAGTCAGGTATTGCATGTTTCATATGTCTCCTTTTTTTTTTCTTCCCCCCATTGGTATTGCATGTTTTAAAAATTCTTGTGGCACCCTGGTTGAAAATCCCTGTTTTGGAGTCTACAGCTGATAATGTCGCTCCTTTGTATAAAAGTACTCCCTGGGGTGGTCAAATAAAATTCAAAACTCTTTAGCCTGTGGCATAAAAGCTCTCTTGGTGATGTCTCCACCGCCAGGGCCGGCTCCCCTTCTCACTCCTGCCCCTCTGGACCTCCAAGCTCCAACCACACAGAGTGGTTCTCCCAATAAATCAGGGCTCTCCCTCTCCCTGACCTACGCTTGGTCAAGATTCAATGCAGGCATCGCCAGTGCTCACAGCTGGCACCCTCCCTGCTTTCCAGGAGCTCCCAACCCCGCCTCATCCCACCAACTTGATCAAGATTCGGTTCAGGCATCCCAGCTTCCCGGATGCCTCGTCCGCCTACAGGAGCTCACAAAACCCCGCGCGCCTCTGAACCAGTTATTCACACCGGGTATCACCGTCTCTCTCCTAAGACCCTGCATCCCTCAAGGCAGAGGCTGTCTTTCTCACCTTCCGTATCTCCAGTGCCTTGCCCGGCGCAGCACCTGACGTGCTAAAAACCAAGCAAGCATATCATCCCCATTACTGACGCCAAGAAAACAGGTCAGAGCCACTCAGGAAGAAAAGATGCAAAGGTGACCCGGGCAGAGACGTGGGGCAGGTGGAGGCCAGGGCAGGTAGAGATCCTCCGAAACAGCCATGCACCACTCAAACCGGGTCGAGTGACAGATTCACGCAGGCGAACCCAACCGAGGGACGGGAGGAGTGATGCGAAGATTTGCCGAGGCTGTCAGTCAGGGGCCCGGCCTCAGCCTGGCCTCCGCCCCAGGAAAAGGTGGGGGCTGCGCAAGGCCGCCCTGCTCTCGCCCAGCCTCCCGACCCCCGACCCGCGACCCGCGCCCCTATCCGGGCCCGGAGCCTCACTTCTCCACATCCGCCGACTTCATGATGTGGGTCTTGGTGGCCGTCAGCTTCCAGGGCCCGAAGGAGAAGTCCCGGTGGCTGCTCTGGAAGCCGTGGATCATCATGGCCGCGGCGGGGGCGGCGAGGAGAAGGCAGGAGCGGCGGCAGCGGACACCGGTTTCTCCGCCTCTGCGGCCCGGCCCCCTCGGCTTCCGAGCCGTTACCATGCCCCGCCCTGCCCCGCCCCGCTCCCGACCCCGAGCCCGCCCTTCTTTCCGCCCTCTTCTCCGCCCTGCGCTTTTTGCTTCCGGGAGCAGGCGCTAATGTTGCGTGACCCACGTCTACGTCACGACGCACCGGAAAAGAGGAGGAGGAGAACCAGGTGGAGGGGCTGGGCTTCGGCCGAGAGGGGCGTGGTCAGCGTCGTGCCGACCCGGCACTCCTTGGTGACGTCATCTAGGGGCGTTTACTGAACGGGAGAACCTAGGGCTTGGTCAGCGGTGGGAAGGCCAGACTGATGGACCCACTGGATCAAGGCAAGGCTTGGGAGGATCCCAGAGATGGTTGGCGGTGGAAGCCCCGAGAGACAGGTGGACCCCTCGGGAGAACAGTAGGCAAGCAGAGACACTCCTGCTCCCACGGGGAAGATAAACATGAAGAGAGGGCAGGTGCTATCCAGGCTTGAAGATCCAGCCACAGATCTGAGGACCAAGAGCAGGACTTTGGCAGTTCTGCAGTAAGAGAGGAAGGCAGAGCCCCAGCCACAGAAAGTTACTGGGCATGCAGGGGATGTGTCAAAGCATCAAGCAAAGGCTCAGTCATCCAGGAACAGGGAAAGAACTTAGACCCTGAGTTGGGAATGCACTTTCCTTTTTCTCATGCTTATGGTTAGATCAAGTTCCACCTCTACCCCCCGTTTAAAAAACCTTGGGGGTGCCCTGGCCAGGGAACTCAGTTGGTTAGACCTTTGTCCTGATACGCCAAGGTTGTGGGTTCGATGCCAGGTCAGGGCACATGCAAGAATCAACCAATGAATGCATAAATGAGTGGAACAACAAATTGATGTTTCTCTCTCTCTCTCTCACCAATAAATACATTTTTTAAAAGAAAAGAAAAACCTTGGTGGAGTCTCTGTTTGTGGGAAACCACCTATTGTTCTCACTAGCAGAGAGGTGTGGACAAGGAGCCTGGAATGCTGGTGACCCTTGAGCCCTGGCAAAGGTCAGAGCTATACACCCACTGTTTAGTCAAGACAATGGTAGCTGAAGCAACTTCTCCACCAGACAGTCATGTAAATCCAGATAGTCTGTCTGTTACTGGAAATTGCCTGCCTAAGGGCTGTAGGTGTGTCCCAAATTGAATAAAAGGATGGCAAGGCCTGAGCCCAAGCGGAGTCCTTCCTCTTGGGATGGGCTTCCGCCTGGCCCCCCAATTTCCAAATTGTTATTTCTTGTCTTGTCTCTTTCATTTGCGTGCAGCCCCTTCTCCAGATCCCGAACCCTGAACCACGCGGGACCACCTTCACATCTGTTCCTTACAATCAAAGAGCTCTGTGGAAACAATGGGCTGCCTTCAACATCTCCTTGAGTTGCCCCTATCCACAACCCTTCATCCCCCAAATATACACATAAAATATATAAGGGAGGCCACGTTCTGCGGAGGGGAGGAAGGAGACAGAATAAGAATTCATGCTGTGGGGAACTTAGAAGGGGGGAAGGGCATGCTAGAGATGAGAATATAAATATTTCAGCAGTGTAATAGGGTAGGGAGACAGGGTATAGAAGACCCATAGGATTTGAAGAGCTGAGAGCTGAGAGAAGAGCAGAGTTGATTGCATCCAAATTTATTTTTAAAAAGGAAACATTGCCTACTCTCAACTTGTGGCATGACTTGGAGATAAAAGCAACCCATTAGTAAAGGAGAAATAAAAGCCAGCCATTGCAAACTCTCAGAGACTTTCAGAGAAATATATTAGCTGCCAAGTCCCTGAATAAATATACTTTTACAATATATAGTTTTATACACTTCCAAAACATATATTTTTACCCATTTGGTATATTTTCTTAACAATATACATGGTGAAAAATCCTTCCAGAGCAGTTTATACCACTTTAACACTTTTTTGTTGTTGTTAAATCCTCACTCGAGGATATTTTTCCATTGATTTTTTAGAGAGAGTGGAAGGGAGAGAACGAGAGAGAAAAACATCAATGTGAGAGAGAGCCCCGACGATTGAGCCTACCAGGGCCTGCAACTGAGGTACATGCCTTTGACCGGAATCAAACCTGGGACCCTTCAGGCTATGGGCCAACACTCTATCCACTGAGCCAAACTGGCTAGAGTGAACTCTTTTTTTATTTAATAATATAATCCCAGTATGGCTATTCTAGTTTATTCAACCTTTCCTCTGTGGATGTGTGTTCACTTTGTTTATATTTTTTGCCACAACAGATAATGTTTCAATAAATATTCTTGCATATGTATAGTCTGTATTGGTGTTTTCCTTTCCATGGGATAGATTCCCGGGAGTAGGATTTCTGAGTCAAAGGACATAGATTTATTTTAACTTAACAGATATTGTCAGATTGTTTTTTCAAGTGGCTATATATATGCAGGATAGGGCAAAAGTAGGTTTAGAGTTGTTTGTATGGAAAGAATACAATAATTAATAAATAATAATACAAGGACGAACTGTCTCTAGTACTCACAACTGTAAACCTACTTTTGCCCCACCCTGTATACACTTTTATCATCAGGACCTTAGTTCCAAATGCTGGTGTGAAGAAAACCCACCTCCAGAAACATCCATTAGCAGGTGTTGGGAGGGACTTGGGAACCTGAATTTTTTCAAGGCTCTCCATGTAATTTGATAGGAAGCAAGACTGGGGAGTCACAGGTTGACCTTACTGCAGGATTTACCAAGAGGAGGGCATCAGGGGCAGGGGTCAGGAAAGCCATTTGATGGGACTCCCTTCTACAAATGGCCTCAAATGTAAACTTTCACATGATCACCAAGTAACATTATAAGTAACAGAGACACCCCAACAAGACTGAAAAAAGAAAATATTAATAATTCAACCATAAATGTATGTCTCAGTATCTGTCCATCCCATTGGTAATATTTATCATTTAATAAATTTTTGTTGTTATCACATTACATGGTAGAACACTGCCATCTGAGATGGAACATTGTAAATTCAGTTAAGTCTATAGCTTATGGATAGCATATGGCCATCATTCAAACAGTAATTGGAACGATTCTTTGAGCAATATTATTTTCCTGCAAAAATGTTATTTTTATATCAATCAAAAATACTTAAATGTTCTAATTTTGGGGGTAGACAAAGTATTGTACTGTGTTGGATAAAGTTATTAGAGGTATTTATTTGCTAAAAGCAACTATTGAATATGCCATGTTTTATAATCCTAGGTTGGCATTTCTTCATTCTTGTCTTTCCTATTCTTCCCTCTCTCCTTCCTAATCTTTCCCAATCCTCTTTCCCTCCCAATCTCCTCCTCCCTCTCTCTCCTTTCATCCCTCTTCCCTCTCTCCCTCTCCTCCATCTCTTCTTCCTCTTCCCTCCTCTCTTTTGCACCTGATGCACCTCCCAGGCCCACCAAGTCATCGCTGGGACTGTTGCAGCTCCAACATTGGCCACTAGGGGCCCTCTACTACCCTAGCCTGAGAGGAGAGAAAAAAGTCTTTTATCCACCTTTCTTAACAGAAATACCATTAATTCTCATGGGTATTTTCAAAAGAATATCCCCCCAAGTAAACCAAGAGAAAATGAGAAGAAATAAAAAATGCGCCCAACAGCAAACAGTCGTTTCCAAGGTTAAGAGGACTAAACCTTCCCATCTTCTCCCTGAGAAAGCTCTCAGACAAGCTAGCTTCCCAAACAGCTCAGCTCCCAGCCTGCTCCCCTGTCGCTCCAGCCCTGGGGGAGCTAAGGGCGTTCGGATGCCACTTGTCTCCGCAAGTCACGGCCCTGGCTTGTTCCCTTAGCGCTGCCCATCCCTTCATTTGAGCCATTGGGAAGCGAATTTGATTCCTGCTAGGATCCACGGTGTCACATGCTCCTTTGTGACACACTGCAAACAGCTTTTCTCAGTTTGTTTGTTTGTTTTGGATTTTGCTCAGGGTGATTTTTCATGAAATTATTTTTTTTCATTGTGTACTCAAATTTATCTTTTCTAATATTGTTACTTCTGGATGTGGTTTCTAGTTAGGAAAAAATTTTCCCACTTTCAGGTAAAAGGAATTTAATCTTTTTTTCTTCTAAAATTTATCTGGGTTTCCTTTTGACATTTAGATCGCTGACACATTTGGGATTTGTCTTTTACACAAATTCTTAAATCACCTCCTGGGCACAACTTTTATTGGTTTGGAATACGCCATTTTCTGGGCGGAGTCATAATAATGGTGAAATGATCATAATCACTTATTAGGACAGTACAGTTTAAGACAGATTCTAATAATAGCAATAATACTAAAATCAATAATAATAGCTAACTTTAACTAGAGCTTGCTAAATTCTAGGCATGTGTCAAGCATTATGTCATTTAATCCTCATAATTAATGTTAAAAACAAAATTCAACTGAGTAAGTTTGAAGATCTCATTGGCTTTATGAAGTGACTCGTGAACCAGGGTTGTACACATGGAAGATTTTTATAGGAAGAAGAGTGGGCAAGGGAGCTATTCACAAAGAAAACACAGGTTGTGTGGGGACAAGGACATCTTTTCTTTGGGGAGAAGAGAACAGGAGGGATTTATCATTCAGATTGCCTCTTCTTTCTGTGGGAGATGGAGAGGCCCATGTAACAGATTGTCTTGCTGGTGGTTGGCCAGAGAGAATCCAGATTGGTTGATTAAGACTGTGTTTCTGGGAGAATGCGACAGAATCCCCTAAATTGGTAAATCTGACACCATGAGTGCCACTGATCACAGTGATGAGATTTTCCAAAATGATGAACAACTCTTTTTTTGTTTTATTTTGTTTTATTTTTTTGTTAATCCTCACCCGAGGATGTTCATTGAATTTTAGGGAGAGTAGAAGACAGAGGGAAAGACAGAGAAACATCAATATGTAGAGCCATTTGTAGAAGGGAGTCCCATTAAATGGCTTTCCTGCCCCCTGCCCCTGAGTCCCCCCTTTTGGTAAGTCCTGCAGCAAGGTCCACCTGTGACTCCCCAGTCTTGCTTCCTATCAGATTACATGGAGAGCCTTGAACAAATTCAGGTTCCCGAGTCCCTCCCAACACCTGCTAACGGATGTTTTGGAGAAACACATAGGGTCTGGGCCGGGGAGGAGCTTGCAACCAAGGCACTTGCCCGTGACCGGAATGAAACCCAGGCACAGGCCGACACTCCATCCACTGAGCCAGACCAGCCAGGGCCAACAATGATGAACAACTCTTGATGAGTTTTGAACAAATCAAAGCACATGTTTTCCTCAGTTTTCACAGAAATGGTATTCCTGGACAAACTGGCATGTAACAAGACCATGCCAAAGAATTTCTGTTTGGGGGGAATCCTTCAAAAGTCATGTGTGTTAATAATGTGAACAACTTTCCTAACTCGACACCATGCCCAGAAGTAATAATAACAACAGAGTGGAATTGCTTTTAGTCTTGGACTGTCCGCTGCACTGCACAATGTCTGGTATCCGTGTCCCTACCCACCAAATGCCAGGCGTGTCCTCTAATCATTATGACAACCCCAAAGCACCCCCAGGTTTCCAGAAGGTCATATTCAGAAACACTGAATTAGATGCTTTCTGTTCCAAATAACAGAAATAAACCCACATACGCTTAATAGGTAAGTATTTGTTGGCTTTCGGAACTGATTAGTCCAGGGGTACAACTTCAGGGAAGGTTTCATCCAAGGCCACACAGTTTAGCCAGCATCTAATTTTTCCTATTTCTCACTTCCCTCCCCTTCTTCTGTACTCTGTTTCCTAAATTGTGGTTCCGCCCAGTATTCTCGGCAAAATGTCCTTGAGGCTTCGTTCTGACCAGTCTCCACCTCTGAATTGACCGCATGGCTGAAAAAAATGGGAAATGCCGACAATCAGAGCCCACCCCTGGAACTGGGGGGACGTCACTGCTATGCAAAAACTGTCCATCCCATACTTCATTCCATTGTGAACTCTTCAAATGAAAACATTTGTTTCTCCTGCTGCTCATTATCAAATATATTATTTATCACAAAGGTTTTTCTTCCCATCGTTCAAGAGCTCAGAACTTGCTATACATTCTAGGATAGAAATTGACTGAATATTGTTCATGGCTCAATACTAGCTGACCCCCAGAGGGAAGCAATGTTTTTCTCAAAGGAAACTATGGATGATGAGCAGACAGCAGCTATCCCCAATTTCTGTAGACAGGGTCTCTGGGGATGGGCCCTGAAACTCAGCATTTTAACAAACTTCCCAAGAGTTTCTTTTAATTGTAAAACAGCTTTTGTGGAGACATAATTTAAATGCCCACAAAGGTTCTAATTTCTCCACACCTTCCATGGTACTTGTCATTGCCCTCTTTATTATGGCCATCAATGAGGGTATGAAGTAAAATTGTTTTTGTTTTACTGATTGATGGACTGATTTTTGTTTTACTGATTGTTTTTGTTTTACTGATTGATGGATTGATTGATTATTAGAGAGAGAGGGAGAGAGAAAAGTAGTGAATTGTTGTTCCACGTATTCATGCATTCATTGGTTGCTTCTTGTATGTGCCCTGACCAGGGATCAAACCTGCAAACTTGGTGTATCAGGACGATGCTCTCACCAACGCAGCTACCAGGTCAGGGCTAAAAGTGTTGTTTTGACATGCATTTCCCTAATGACCACTGATGCCCAGCAGTTTGTTCTGTGCTTAATGGCCATTGGTACATCTTCTTGAGAGAAATGTCTACTCAGATCCTTTGCCCATTTTTAAAGTGGGTTGTTTATCTTTTTATTATTGAGTTGTAGGAGTTCTTCATATATTCTGGATGCAAGTCCCTTATCAGATATGTGAATTGCAAATATTTTATCCCATTTTGTGAGCTGTTTTTTCATTTTCTTCATGGTCTCCTTGGAAGCATTAAAGCTTTTAATTTTAATAAAAATCTGAGATATCCAACTTCTCTTTAATTACTGGTGCCTTTGGTGTTATATCTAAGTAAGTCCAAGAGATACTCATATATCCAAAAGTTTGAGACCCAGAGGTCTTTGAAGACATGCTTTTATTTATTTCCATTTTTTCTTTAATTTATTTAAAATGTTCTATTGGGTTAGGCCCTGGGCCTATAGTGGTGAATAAAACAGACAGGGTTGCTGCCATGGAATTTATGCCTATCACTGGAGGCATACTAAAAACAGATAAATAGAAAAAAATATATGTCATAATGGGACAGATTTCTATGGAAAAGAGCAGAGAGCTCTGAGAACAGAGGGTGGAGGACCTCTTTCAGATAGGTCAGGAGAGACTTCTCCGAGGTGGCATTGAAGCTCAGATGTGAAGGGTCTGAAGGACCCAGCCTGTGAATATGGGGGAACAATATTCCTTCTGGAACAGACAGCAGACTTCCTGATTTTGCTTTGACTAGTTTTATGTGGATTGTGGGATTTAAAAGAAATTTTGTACCAAAGATGTCTCATCATATGTCAATTGCTCATGAGCATTTAGGGTTCACTTGGGCAAAACCTCTCATTATTTTAGTTCAGAAGTCTTGGGGGTGGGGGGGCAAGGGGAATGGCTTATGAAGTTGATCCAGGAAAGGAGAATTATTTTATATCTTTTCCTTTTTTGAAAAAAAAAAAAATCTTGCTCAAATCAATGTTGTTTTTCACACAACTGTCACCTGTACAGCAATATATAGTGAAATCATTACTGAAATAATTTTTGTTTTCTCTGCATTTGACTGAATATTGTTCATGGCTCAATATTAACTCTAGAGGAAATAAAGACCAGTCTTAAGAGCAATTGAAAAGATGCACTTGTTGGCAGCAATTTCTATCCTAGAATGTATAGCAAGTTCTGAGCTCTTGAGCGATGGAAAGAAAAACCTTTGTGATAAATAATATATTTGATAATGAGCAGCAGGAGAAACAAATGTTTTCATTTGAAGAGTTCACAATGGAATAAAGTATGGGATGGACAATTTTTGCATCGTGGGTGGATATGGAGCCCAAAGAGCCATAATTGTAGATTTTCATTCTCGCCAGGTTAGTTTATGGCATATATTTTCAGACCTTTCTCCAATTCCAATTTTCAAAGGGGCTCAGCTCTCAGGTTCTTTGGCACTAGGGGATTTACTTACATTATCTCAATTCATCTTTTAAAGTCTACAGATAGGCAGGCAGGAGTGTGCCTAGATTATGTCTGACAAAGCTGAGGTTCAGAAAGGTTAAATAACTTTCCCCAAGGTCCCAAGTCTTTGCCAGTGTCAGAATCAGTGCAAATTAAAAAATCATAACTAGGGATTTCAGAATAAAAGTATAAACTACTCTGGAGAGCAGACTGCTGGGATCCTTCAGCGCCTGGCTCGCTGGTGACCTGGCCTCGGAGGAGCTTCAGCTCCATTTCTGACCAAATGAAGCACGTGTCCCACAGGAATGTTAAGCCACCCAGTTACTCTCTCTCCCCATTACCCCATGTGTCCCTGAAGACAAGCGGGGTGCTTGGCAGGTGCTCGATAGTCAATTATTGTTCTAAACGCCGCCTCAGTGGCCTAATAATAAGAAGAAAGCAATTCCCACAGTGCCAGTCTGTAGACAAGGGAATAATCAATGCATTTATCAAAGATGCATTTCTGGGGAATTTGAATCCTGCTCCAGGGAAAGCATTCATTTTCGCTGGAGTTTGAACTTAACTTCCCACCCGATTCCTTGCTGCCCTGTTGCTCTCTTCTTCCCTCCCCCTCCCTGCCTTTTTAAAGCAGTTTTACTGTTCGCTTGCACTTCTCGTCCTCTGGGTAAGTTTGCTGCATAGAAAACGCAGGAGAGGCGACATAAACCTTCTAAGGAGGCTCCGTTCTGTCCTGCGACCTGGCAGCGCCAGTCTGTGTGCATCGCGCTTTTGGCTCAGAGAGAGGGGGGAGCAGGCTGGTAAACATCCTCCCCGTCACCCCCAAGGGTTGTGGGTCCTCTCCGGCAGGCTTCGCGGTGGCTCCTGTGATACTCCTGGGCCGGGACCGTGCCTGGCATCAGGCAGACACTCACACTGCTGGCCGGATGAATGAAAGGTGAGCAGGGGAGGATGCCAGGAGTCCAGGCGAGACTGGAGGAGGCGATGGGGCTGTGCGGAGCCTCCCGGAAGAATCCGAAAGTATGAGTGTGATGCCGAGAGGAATGGAGAGGGGACGTCCCAGAAGTGGAAGTGGGACGGAGGGACGGGACCGGGAAGGCCGGGGCCTCAGGGGTTTGCGGGCGCCAAGGGGGGCGAGCCGAGAGGTAAGGGCGAGACAAAGAGCCGCTGCCGTGGCCGATCTTGGGAAGAAATGGAAAAGGGGTGGCGGGGGGAGGGCGGACGCGCAGGAAGGGGCGTGAGGACCTGGAGGGGCAGCCCCAGGGGGAGGGCGCGGGGGGCGGAGGCGCGGGCGGCGCGAAGTTCCCGGCCTGCGCCCTGCGGGTCCGCGTGCTGGCGGCCGGGCGGGAGGAGCGAGCGGGATCGGGGCTGAAACCCGAAACCTCCGGTCCCGCGCGGCCGGGAGGAAGGAAGCGGTGGCGGCCAGGCGGGCGGTGGCCGGTCGGGCCCTGCGCTGCCGGGGCGGCGACCCCTCGGTGAGCAGGCGGGGCGCGGAGCCGGGCGCGGGCGGGATGGAGCGCGGCCGAGGTGGGGGTGCAGGGCGAGGGCGGGGCATGGACCGGGGGTCTCCGCGCCCCTCCCCACGCCTCCCCGCCCCTCGGAGGAAGGGCTGTCTCCTTGGCCGCACCCGCCTGGCTTTGGGAGCCCGAGTTCTTTGTGGAAGATCTGGGGGGCGCGCCCCTCCCGGCAGCCAGGGCTTCGCAGTGGCTCTGCTCGCAGCCTCGTTCCGCATCTCCGGCGCCGCTGAAGCCGCTGCCAGGACCCGGGAGAGGGAAGACGGCGGTGCGTGCCCGGGACCCGCTAATTGGGGTCGTGCGCCCCCCGGCCGAGGGGCTCAGGCCCAGCTGGGGGACAGGTGTGTGGGGCAGAGCGGCCTCGCCCCTGCGCTGGAACCCGTGAGGACCAGGTGAGCAGCATCCTCCCGCGGGGTTCAGGGCGCTGTCTCACCACGCCTGGCGGGGGGCGCGCCCAGAAGTCTCCGGGTTACCCTGGCGCCGCGGGGTGGCGCCTCTGCCCCTCAGATCGGCGAGAGGGAGATCCGGCTAGCTTTGGGGGACTCGGCCAGCCTGCTGCTCCTTCTGGGTCAGAGCTTAGCCCCGTGCCACCTTTGACAAAGGCCTGCGGGGTGAGAAAGCCTGCGGGATGACCGGGCCGTCGTCTGGGTGCGCGTCTCAGACATCTGCGCTCCAGCCACCACGCAGCCGGGCGCTGGCACCACTTGGGGTCACAGCGCTGAGGCTGTGTTTGTGCCGTACTCTGCCTTTGATCAGTTTTGGGGAAGTGCTTTCAAGATCAGGTCATTTGACGGGAGGTGGTGTGGTTTTGGAGGGAAAGGACCTCAGTTCCTGGAGGAGATCAGTGGGGATAAGGGTAAGTTACGTGGGCCGGCGGAGTCCTGGGCCAGCGGGTGTCCGCGAGCTGGAGGCTGGGAGGACCTGCCGCACAGGGCCTCCTCCCATCCAGCCGGTCTCCTCCCCTGCGACCTCGTCCTGGACAACCCTCGGGAGAGCTTAGCATCCCTGAGAATCACCTCCCCGCAGCCCCCAGTGAGACAGGTGGGGAGAGGCCTGAAGGGAGGGACCTAGGTCACACCGCCCAGACTCTTCATCCAACTCTCTTTACCTGGGATTCCCGCCGCCCCTTTGGGCACTTCCTCCAGAGCACCCTTCTCTGTCAAGGGCCACACCCATCTTATTTTATACTTGGAAGTCGCTTACAAGCACTTTCATATACTTTTTTGTTTCCTTCACCTGACAGCCCTGTGAAGCGGTGTAGCCCCGTTTATGGGCGAGTTCACTGAGACTGGAGAGATGAAGTTCTCTGCCCAGCAAATTGGGAGTCAACATGGAAGTCAGGTCTTCTGACTTGGCTCCATCACAGGCGGGGCCCTGGACTCAGGACCCGTCCCTGTCCTGCGCCACCACCCGGCAGGAGATTAGGCCCCTCATGTAGAGGCCTGCTGTGCGTTTTAGAAACGAAATCCAAGGCCTCAGGTCCTCCAGTCCTCCCCTTTTGTTGCAACCCCGAGCAGTGGGAGTCTGAGAGGCGAAGGAGAGCCTGTGGTCAGAGGGGCTGAGGAAGGCAGAAATGGGCTGAACTGAAACTGGCCTAAATGTCAGCCAAAGGAGGTTTGGTTCTGTGAGGTGTAAACTCAGTGCTGGCTGGGGCTGGTCAGGAGGCTGCCTGCAGGAGGAGACCAGGCAGGAGGGCTGTGTGTGAGTGGGGGGCAGGGGGGCTGTGTGTGTGAGTGGGGGGCAGGAGGGCTGTGTGTGTGAGTGGGGGGCAGGGGGGCTGTGTGTGTGAGTGGGGGGCAGGAGGGCTGTGTGTGAGTGGGCGGAGGGGGGGGGGAGCCTTCCCGTAAAGGGACAGGGGCAGGGGCAGGGGCAGGGGCAGGGGCAGGGGCAGGGGCAGGTGCATCAAGGCTCCAGCACAGTGTTGCCTGCCCTCAGGGGAGCTGTGCATTTTTAAATATATTTTTATTGATTCCATAGAGGAAGGGAGAGGGAGAGAGAGATAGAAACATCAATGATGAGCGAGAATCATTTACCAGCTGCCTCCTGCATGCCCCCCACTGGGGATCAAGCCTGCAACCTGGGCAGGTGCCCTTGACCGGAATCGAACCCGGGACCCTTCAGATAGAGCAGGCTGATGCTCTATCCAATGAGCCACACCAGCTAGGGCGGGAGCTGTACAATTTTTATGGGAGAAAAAGCTCCACGTTTTTTAAAGTTGACAACTAATTCAAAACATCTTCCATAATGCGCAGACTTGCAGCCTCTGCATTGGCCCTTAGGAGGCACTTGCAGTCCTGGGAGACACACTCAAACATACCTGAGGTGAGAAGCGGTGTTTTCTCTTCTCGGTGTTTTTCTTTGAGAACAACAACCACGGAAAACCACCCACAAAACTGGAGGTAGCTGTCAGCTCTCCTGGAATTTGGAGGAAGGACTGACTTTCTGACTCAATTACACCATTAAGTTCCCCCCCCCCCCCCCCCAGTTTTTCTTTCTTTCTTTTTTTTTTTTTAATATATTTTATTGATATTTTACAGAGAGAAAGGGAGAGGGACAGAGAGTTGGAAACATCGATGAGAGAGAAACATCGATCAGCTGCCTCCTGCACAACCCCCACTGGGGATTTGCCTGCAACCAAGGTACATGCCGTTGACCGGAATCGAACCTGGGACCTTTCAGTCCGCAGGCTGACGCTCTATCCACTGAGCCAAACCGGTTTTGGCCCCCCCCCCCCCCCCCCCCCCAGTTTTTCATTGAATTGTTTGTGATTCCATCAATTTGTGAGGCTCTTACTAAATTCTGGAGTTTAATCCTTTTCTTGTTAGTAAGTCACATATCTTGCCTTTTATGTTTTCTCCATCTTTGTTTATTGTACCTTTGTGCAGGGTATTTATCTTTTAGGTGGTTAAATCTATATTGATTTTTTTTTTTTTTAGTGGCTTCACATTATCTTGATTAGGAAATCCTCTTTTGATCAATATTAAATTTGCCCTTCTCCGTGTTGCTTTGCTATTGTTCATTTAAATGTATTTTAAATTACTGTTCTTCTTACTTTCTTTCCATTTCTTTCCTCCCTGGCACCAGGCTTGCCTTGGTCGGTGAGCCCCTTTAGCCAGTGTGGATGTATAATTTCTTTCATTTTCATAGTGACTTTTTTTACAAGGTGGTTTGTTTTTTTTTTTAGTTCTGCATCCTTTCTTCAATTTAATGTTTAAAGAAACGGCAGAGAGGTTATCTCTTACATAAGTCACTAAAATGAGCAAAGAAGCAACTACCCGAGTAACATAGGAAATCCACAGAAAAACCTTGTGATAACAGAAGTAATTATCAGGCCAGGGGGGTGCAATACAAAGAAAATTCTCACCTAATTTTAATTCCAGTCTGATTCACCACGTCTTAAGGATGAGCTCTTCTGCGGGTGGGAGAAGAGGCAGGAAGGACATCTGGATGATGAAAGCATCGTCATGTGCAAAGTCATGGACTTGGAGGAGGGAGAGTGACCCGGGGTAGCCGAAGTGGAGGGTCCCACGAGCGAATACATCCTTCCGGTGCCAGAGAACGACATGGCACGATCAGGCTTGCGTAGGGGACTGGCAGCCTGGCAGCAGATTGGAGTGGGGGCGAGATCACAGATAAGACGAGATGGAAACGTCTGGTAGTCCTCGGGGGAAGATGGAGGTGTTCTGAGCTGGGGCCGTGGCAGAGAGGATGCAGTTTTGAGTGAGACATTAGTGATGCGCTCAATGTCTGGGATAGGAATGGAACCAACCAACGCCTTACAGACATGATTTTACTGAGAAGGTCAGTATGGAAATCCAAGGCTCATTCATCCACCCGGCCACACGGAAAGTGTCCGTCCAGGCCTCCCACGGCAGGAATACCTGGCAAGAGGAGTCTGGGGCATCCAAGTTTCTGACTTGAGTGATCGAGTGGGTGGTGTTCTTTCGATGGTAGAGAGGAACGTGAAGAACAGCATGTTGAGATGGTAGGGCAGAGATGATGGATTCCACCTGCACATGCATCCCCGGTGGTGGCTATGAAGCTGGAGCTCCAAAGAGCTGTCTGGGTGATAGATGGAGATTTGGGGATCATCTTTGTTTAAGTGAGTACAGAGAGGGAGCTTAAAGAGAGAGAGATGCGATATCAAATCCGACTCTATTTTCAGTTACAGTTTACATTTGATATTATTTTGTATTCGTTTTGCGTGTATGCATATATGTATAGTGGTTAGACAATCATGTACTTTACACAGTGGAAATAGGATTCTTTTTTTTTTTTTTTTACAAGTGATACAAAATCCAGTTGAAATTAACTTAAGCAAAAAGGAAAGCTATTGGCTCATGCCACTGAGGAGCTCAGGAGTCTGTTTGGCTTCAGGCAGGGGTCCAGATTGAAATCATTTCACCGGGTCTCCTTTTCTTACGTCCTCTGTCTCAGGCTGCCCCCGGAGGAAGCTGTCTTTCTCCCATCTATCCCCGCCACAGTCTCATTATATCTCATAAGCTGATTGGGTGGTGGGGGTTGGGATATGATTGAGAAGGCGTGAAGTTGTGTGTCACATCCACGAAGGCACAGGGACTCACACTATGGAAAGAGGGACTCCACAGAGGAAGCTCAGGGCAGCTACCGGAGCAGGGGGAAGGGATGTAGAGGAGGCAGGCGGTTCATTTCCTAGATGAGAAAGTAGATGAGAAAGGAGGGCATGCCCCAGAAGGGAAACAGTAACACTTACAGGGCCGGATGATTACCGGTAAATGGGGCTGGTCCGGAGCGAAGGAGGGAGCTGCGGGAGAGAGCAGGTCAGGGAGCCCAGGCGACAGGGAGTCTCAGGCAGAAACGGAAGCAGTTGTAGGTGCCCCTGCTACAGAGAGCTCAAGGAAGGGCCGCTGGATTCTGCTGGGAGGTCATTGGCAGCCTTGCCCAAAGCAGAGATCACCACTTATTATAAACTGTGACTGTGACTATCTTCTAGAGGGGTCATATCTTACCTGCCGTGCGCATTCCCATCCAGCCCTGGGGATGGCCAAGTAAGGGCAGGGGTGTAGCGATGGAATCAGGAAATCGGGGCTTTGTCAGTGATGAGGTGCATGGCTGTAAGTTACTCCCCGCCCCTCTTGGGTTTCAGTCCCAGCTGCAAAATAGCAGGACTAGAATGAATTACTTCTCAGGGTCTCTCTTAGGTTTCATATGTTGGGGAGTCATATGATCACTTCACACATTTTTAAAAAATGTTTTCTCTATTGAATATCAGATCGAAGTAGATATTAATGAATAGGGGGATATAAAATATTCATTTTCGCCCTCACCGGTTTGGCTCAGTGGATAGAGCGTCTGCCTGCGGACTGAAGGTCCCAGGTTCGATTCCGGTCAAGGGCATGTACCTTGGTTGCGGGCACATCCCCAGTAGGAGGTGTGAAGGAGGCAGCTGATCGATGTTTCTCTCTCATCGATGTTTCTAGCTCTCTATCCCTCTCCCTTCCTCTCTGTAGAAAATTAATAAAATATGTATTTAAAAAAATTAAAATATTCATTTTCTCTACATACAAAGTGCTGTTGGGAGATCAAAGGGACACTGAGGAAGAATTTCTAAGCCGTCTGGAGGGGAAAGCATCTTCACCTAAAATAAAAACCCGTGCTAGAGCATGCGTGTCTGAAAGGACTACTAAAATAGAAAAGGAAAACGGTGGCTAGTAAGTGGTGCTCAGGGTCATCCTGGAGGTGGGAGGTTCCAGAAAGGGGTCTTCAGAATTTTGATTTTAAGGTGGACCTTGAACTAGATGTTATTCACGTGAGCGGCACGGGGAGGTAAGAGGCTTGGGCATGGCTGATGCTGGTGATCGCCAACTTTCGCAGGCTGTGTGAGTCCACCTGCCTGTCGGTGTCCCTTCCCCTGGAGAGAATGCTTAATTACAACAAGCAAAGGAGAGAATAATGAGGAGGCTTTTTAATCCAGAGGAGACATAGTGCGGCCTGGACCAGGATGGCGGTGGTGGAGATAGTGAGACATAGTTGAATTCTAGATACATTTCATGCATATATGCATAGTGGTTAGCCAGGGGTCCTCAAACTACGGCCCGCGGGCCACATGCGGCCCTCCGAGGACATTGATCCGGCCCGCTGGGTGCTGCTGCCTGTCCTGCTTAGCAGCCAACTCGTCCCGGGCCGGTAGTGCGCATAGGAATTTGTTCATAGTCGTTTTTTTTAAACTATAGTCCGGCCCTCCAACGGTCTGAGGGACAGTGAACTGGCCCCCTGTTTAAAAAGTTTGAGGACCCCTGTGACAATCAGATTGGCTGATGGACCGGTTAGGAGATGTGAGAGGAAGTGAGGCGTCAGGAGGCCCGATGTTGAGGGTCTGTCTGGGCAACGGGAGGGAAGGGGTAGCATCACATGAGATGAAGAGGAGGGTGGAAAGAGAAGGTTCGAGAGGCGAAGGGTTGGAAGTCGGGTTTGGACCATTAGGCTTGGGCACAGTGACATCCCAGTGCAACGCTGAGCCGCTGCTGGCTGGGCCGGTCGGGAACTCCGGCGTGGCCTTGGCCTTGGCCTTGGTGAATCACCGCATGGTGCTGGCAGAGCCGCAGGTAGCCTGGGAAGAGCCTGGGCAGCTCTGACCTGGTCTGACCCAGCTCTGCCTTCGGGACCCCAGGTCCGGGCAGGATGGCCCCGGGCCAGCGCTGCAGGCTTTGGTGAGCCTCCTCTGGGAGCGCTGGCGTTTCCGCTCCGCTCCCACCAGGCAGCAACCAGGTCCAGCCGGCTGCCCGTGCCTGCAGTTGTTTCTGTGGTACGGTCTTGCTCGACCTTCCATGGCTGAAGCCTCCCCTGCACGCTGTGGTCAAGCCGTCACTGGCTTTTCTCCTCCTTCCGAAAGCTTTCTCTCGGGGCCCAAGACTCTGCCTTGGGTGACTTGACTTCACCATGACGTCAGCTGCTGTTTGTGGAGTTTCTGGGAGGCTCGCGTGGACCCTCCCTGTCCGTGTTGACCGGGAAACGGGAGGGCGATGATGGCAGCTCTCTGTTGCTGGTGGAGGCCTGGGAGAGAGGCCAGTTGCCCTTTGAAGAAACTCAGCTGACAGTCCGTGGCTCAGAGTCCAACTTGGCTTAGTACTGAGTGTTCCTCTCATTCTCCAACACGCACAGGAAACGCTGCAGCAGAGGTGTTTGGTGACCAGAAAGTTGAGTTTTGGTTCAGTATGTGATCCAGGGAGGGTGCAGCCGAGCTGTATTCAGGGGCTCAGCCATGGACTAGTCCCTTGTGAGGAATGATTCTTGCTCGCCAAGGCCTGAGCGTCCTACCTGTTCCAGCAGGGGTTCCTCTAGGGCAGTGGTTCTCAACCTTCCTAACGCCGCGGCCCTTTAATACAGTTCCCCATGTTGTGGTGACCCCCAACCATAAGATTATTTTCGTTGCTACTTCATAACTGTAATTTTGCAAATGTTATGAATCGTAATGTAAATATCTGTGTTTTCCGATGGTCTTAGACTGGGAGACCTTCCGATGGTCTTAGGTGACCCACAGGTTGAGAACCGCTGCTGTAGAGCCTAAGACCATCGGAAAACACAGATGTTTACATGACGATTCATTAACAGTAGCAAAATTACAGTTATGAAGTAGCAACGAAAATAATCTTATGGTTGGGGATCACCACAACATGAGGAGCTGTATTAAAGGGTCGCGGCGTTAGGAAGGTTGAGAACCACTGGGGGCTTTCTGTGGTTCATCTCTGTCTGTGGGTGAGAGGCTGTGCGGATCACCCCTGCCTTCATCGCATGGCCCTCCAAACTCTGTGGGGCGGGGGGCGGGGGGAGAAATTAAAGAGCAGGTACCCTGGGTGTTTTTTTTAATTTTTAAAATTACGGTAAAATACATATAACATAAAATATAGCATTTTAGCCATTTTTAAGTGCACAGGTCAGTGGTACTTGGTACATTTCATATAGTGCAACCATCCCCACCATCCGTGTCCAGAGCTTGTTTCATCTGGCAAAACTGAAAAATAGCTCCCCATTCCCTTCTCTCCCCAGCCCCGGGCAGCCATCCTGCTTTCTCTGTCATATTGACTAGTCCAAGTGCCTCATGATAACGGAATCATACAGTTTTTGTGTCTGTGGCTGGCTGGTGTCACTCAGCATAATGTGCTCAGGATTCATCCATGTTGCAGCATGGGTCAGAATCTCCTGCCTTTTTAAGGCTGAGTAGTATTCCATTGTATGGATAGATCCCATTTGGCTAATCACGTCATTGGTTGATGGACACTTGGGTTGCTTCCACATTTCAGGTCTTGTGAATAATGCTATGAACGTGGGTGTACAACTATGTCTTCAAGACCTTGCTTTCAATTATCTGGGGTATATAACCAGAAATCGAATTGCTGAATCAGATGGTAATTTTGTTTAGTTTTTTGAGGAATGACCATGCTGTTTTCTACATTGGCTGCTCCATTTTACATTCCCACCAACAGTGCACAAAAGCTCCAATTTCTCCAAATTCTCACTGATACTTGTCATTTTCTATTTTCTTTATTTCTTCTTCTTCTTCTTCTCCTTCTTCTTCTTCCTCTTCCTCTTCCTCCTCCTCTTCTTCTTCTTCTTCTTCTTCTTCTTCTTCTCCTCCTCCTCCTCCTCCTCCTCCTCCTCCTCCTCCTCCTCCTCCTCCTCCTCCTCCTCCCCCTCCTTCTTCTTTTGATAGTTGCCATCCTAATTGCTATGAGGTGGTATCTTGTAATTTGATTTGCTTTTCCTAATGATTAGTGACCTTGAGCATCTTTTCATGTGCTTGTCAGCCATGGGTGGTGTTGTTGTTTTGTCGTTGAGTTTTAGTTCTCGATATGTTCTAAATATTAATTCCTAATTGGACATTTGATTTGCAAATATTTTCTCCCATTTTGTGAGTTGCCTTTTTACTCTGTCAACAGTATCTTTTGATGTACAAAATTTTTAAATTTTCATGAAGTTCCATTTATCTATTTTTTTATTTGTTTGCTTTCAGTGGCATATCCAAGAACTCATTGCCAAGGCCAGCGTGTGACTTGGTATATTTTGAGTTTTTCTCAAGCCCCTTTCTCCCCTCCCCCATTTGTTGGTTTGTTTCTTTCTCTCCTTCCATAAAGTTATTAGACCAACAGATCAATAAAATAGTTAGACTTACGGCATCTTCATCCATTCTGCAAGCAGGGACAGGACAGGCAGGAGCGAAGCATATAGAAAGGGGAGCCCACAGCACCACTGGCTGGAGCGGAAGGTACTTGAAGGGGTTGGCAGTGAGAGTGTGGAGGAGGCCCCAGCGTGTGGAATCTCACCTGCTCTGGGGATGGATGGGTTGAGGGTGCATGGCAGTCCACGGCCAGAGGACCAGACTGTGGAACTACTACTAACTCTTCTCTCGAACCAGGCACTCAACCTTTCTGGGCTCAGTTTCTCCGTTTTACTATTTAACAGACACCTGTGCAAATATTAACTCATTGATTCCTCCCCCAACCCTATGAGGAATATTCTGTGAGCAGGAATATTCTCTCCATTTACAAGGCGAAGCCGACGCCCAGGGAGGTTGTGTAATGTGTCAAGGCCCAGAGCCTGGAAGCAGCGGAGCCAGGATTTGAACCCAGGCCCTGTAGCTCCTGAGTTCATGCTCTCCCTGAAGTGTGGAGAGGAGCCATCCTTACCTCTAACCGTCACGCACAAGGTCAAATGAGATGACGTTTATAAAGATACGTGGTGTGCTGCAGAGTGTTTTGCAAATACTGGTAATAGTTACTAATAATTAGGCAGCATTCTGGAAATGGGTACGATTCTCCAAGGTGTGGGGAGAGGAATGGATCACGGGCCGAGCCTTGGGGAGTGTCCGTGCTGAGGAGCAGGAGCTTGTCTTGGGGAGACATTTGACAAGAGTCAGCGCTGACGTCCTTGCGGATGTGGTGCCGTCAGTGGCAGGATCTGGAGGAACGCTGGCCTCCAGACTTCCAGCTCCTGCACAGGACGCAGGGCAGCCAGGTGCCCACATTGAGAGTGTACGTGCAGAGGGACCCCAGCCTGGCGTCTCCCACTGGCAAACCGAGGACTCCGACGACCACAAGGCCACTGGGCCGGGACTCTCGCCTCCTTTCCCTCCTCTGGTGCATGGAGCTCAGCCCTGCTCCCCGTCAGAAGTGAGAGGTTTTGAACCAAGACTTTACTAGGTTGTATGCCTTCATGGGGACAAGGGCACTGTCACAGACCCTGGGCTGGCCGGCTGCCGTCTGTCTTTAGCTCAGCTGTCACGGGAGAGCCAGGGTCGGATGGAGGAGGGCAGAGAGGGGACCCAGGGTCCTGTGATCTCCTTCTGGCACCGAGCGAGCTGTGTGGCGTGGTTTGTGGGTGGAGTGGGGGCAGGGGTTCACTCTTTATCTTAGTGCAAAACGGGGTGGTTATTAGAACCTTCTTCCCAACTCCATGCCCCCCCCCTCCCCAAGGATGGTGAGTGATGTGTACAAAGTGCTTCGAGGTGCGAGATGAAGAGCCCCAGAGTGCGACCGAACAGCATCACAGTGACCGCACCGGGCCCTTTGAGGTGTGCCGAGGAGTATTTCCTCGCCCCAGGGCTTTTCTTCCAACAGCTGTGTACCCCCTGTTGGCCCATGAGCTGGTTCCTCAAACCCAGGTCCTTTGGCTTCTACACCTAACCCCCAGGCCTCGCTGTGGTTCTGACACACGCCAGCGACGGCTGTGAGCAGGAAGAGAGTCCAGTGCAAGTCAAGGAAAATCCAGGAGTTCTAGGTCAGATAAGAGGTGAGCCGCAGAGTATCTGACTGACACAATTAAATAAGAGGGGAAAATCCACCCTGTGTCATAGTCATTCCGTCCTCACACACCAGGCTTTTCTAGAATTATTTCTTGGGAATTACCGTGCAAACCAATTTACAAAACAATGAATACCGTCTCAGTGTTCCATAGTGCTGCCTTGCGTTTTGTTTTTTGAACCCACATGTCAGTATTAATCTCATGTGAGTGGCAGGTTTGGCTTTGATGACTGGAGGCTACTACCCGTCCCTGCCCCAGCAGACAGCTCGCTCCCTGGGATTGGTCAGGAAGACTGGAGGCAGTTCCGGGAGAGGAGGGGCCACCGTGCATGGAGCTGGGACAGTGCTGACATGCCCGGCCTTTCTTGGAGAGAAGGATTTCTGATGCTCGCATTAAACCTCAGTCGAGTTCCAATCATGTTGTTTCTCCAAGCTGGAGCGGGGCGGGGGGCGGGGGCGGGGTATTATCTGGTCAGGGCAGGACGGAGTGAGTGTGGGAGTGGAACACCCTTGTGTCTGGCAACAGAACTGGCCAGGAGACTGGAAATGTGAGTCACTCTAGAATTTGCTTCATTTGATGGGCCCTGGCTTGTCAGGCCCCCGGTACGCTGGCTGCCTGCCTGGGCACCTTCATGGGCCGGGGCATTCCAAACCCTCTCTTGTTCTTTAAAAGCACACCCCCGAGGATTTGCTGGGGCTTGTGCCCTCCCCACTCCAGGCTCCTGGCAAAGGCTGGGGTGTGGGTTTCCCTGGTGGGCAGGTCTTTGTCCCACCTCCCTCTCTGCCTCCTGCGAGGAGCCTAGGTCGGCAGCCAGCCCACAGCTGTGATTTCACAGTTCAGTGTGCCTGCTAATACGGCCCCTGGGGAGCAGCTGGGCCCAGGAGGACTTCATTCCTTCTTTAAAATAAAGGTTTGCACCCCATTTTTATTCTTTTCGTGTTTACTTTACAGTGTTAACAATCATGTTTGACTTAACAATGACATGGTTTTGCAGGTTCGCCATTCATCAACTAATAATCCTTGAGTCACACTCTGTGTGCCAGGCACTTGTCCAGGTGCTGGGGAAACAGCCATGACCAAGGCTTCTGGACCAGGACTAGCTTAGGATATTTCTACTGTAATCACACCTCCAGGAGCTTCCATTTCTCTTAGTGTTTTCATTTCATTGTGCTTTCAAAGCTCCTTCCTATCAATCAATTTTTTGTTCCACCTATTCATGCATTCACTGGTTGATTCTTGTATGTGCCCTTACGGGGATCAAACCTGCAACCTTGGCGTATCATGATGATGCTCTAACCATGTGAGCGCCCCAGCCAGGGCTCTCAAAGTCTGTTTTCTTAGCCACTGTGTTATCACGTGTGCAGTTAAGAGTAACAGGCTTATACAGGGCCTTGTTTTGAGACACCGATTAATAATTTACATGTAACAGTTAACAAAATCTACAACTCACAAAATAAAGACAAAACCCACAATGACCTCCCAAAGACAGGCATCCGAGGCTCATCTCTAAAGTGCAGTCATGGCACAAAGCTGGCGCAACCTGCCCACTGCATCACTGAATCCAAAGTCAGAAGGCGTCAGCAGCCTGCACATACGGGCCGAAGTGGACAAAATAAAATGTAATAGAAACAATGTTTTGTATTTAGGCTTAAAAACATTAATTTCGTAGGTTCAATTTTGGGGGTGCCTACCTTCCTTCACAGAAATTCGTATGTGTGTGAACGTTGGGTTTTAGTTGAGCTCACATTTACATGAGCTAAGTAAGCCCCAACAGGCCGATGCACTTGCTAAAAGAAAACACTTCTTCGAGATTATCCTGATTGTGGAGGAAATTGCCCCTTTGTCCTCCACCTCACCCACCACATCCAGAATGGTGTGTGAAGGTTTGGGGACCCCTAGTCGAGAGGGTCACAGACATCCATGAGCAGGTCCCCAGCAGGGAGTCTGAGGTAGGGGCGGCCTGGACGGCATCTCGGGATCTGGGAGACTTTATCTGGAGAAGGGAAGGCAGTAACTTGTGAAGTATTTCGAGGCAGTCAAATGCAGGAGAGACTACAATTACTGGGTCCTGCTCAAGCGAGCATGCCTAGGACCCGGGGTCATGACCCACAGCGGCCGGGCTCCCTCTGAAGGGCATCTTGTCTTAGGAGCGCTGTGAGGCCAGGGCTGCCTCCCCTACCAGCACTCCCGGTGGCCAGAGGTGTCGGGTGGAGGTGTGGGAGAGCCCGGAGGGGCTGTGGCTGTGCGAGGGACTGGCTCTTCCCGTCTGGCTCATGCAAAGCAATCTCTCCTTTCTTTCTGGTGTCTTCTGTTTGTGGGGACCAGAGCAGGTGGGGAAAGTGATTGTGGGATTTTTTGGCTGATTATAGCAGACAGAAATTTTTGGAGAGACATTCATCGGCAGCATTTAATGCTAACATGTGTCAATGTTGAGTTTTAGCCAAGATCCCGAGCCAGTTTCCTGCGAGCAGGAACTGCGCCTCCCAGAGAATGGGGCCTGTGGGCCCAGACCCCTAACTGGTCCTCCACCTCCCACTGGTCATCAGTGCGGGGTCCTCGTCCGGCCGGAGCGATAGTAACGTCTCCGTGTGAAGTGCACTGGCTTCTGCCCTGCCAGGGGCCTCCGAATAGCGCCCCCGGGAGCCCTGTGTCCGCCTCAGTGCACACGGTCAGCGGGTGGGAGCAGCACCCAGACCCGGCTCTGAGTCACAGGTGGAGCCTGAGAGGCTGCCTGTCGGGTAAGCTCCGGGGGCTGAGGCCGCGGGTTCAGGGACCACCTGGAGCGGCACAAGCCGCCCGCAGTGTGCCCCCGGAAACCACCTGTTCCAGAACCACCTGCTCCAGCCCGTTTCACATGCAGATTCCTAGGCTGCGCCTCTGATCTCTGGGGCCAGAATCTAGCAGGTGACCCTTGGAGCTGACACTCGGGGTGACTCGTTGGTGCATTCAGGGTCGGAACTGCCGGCCTGGCGGAATGGACGGTCGTTTAGAACGGAGGAGGCCCCGTTCACGGGGTCACAATGAGTGAATGGCACACAGAGTGGGTTGCAGAAGACAGGCCGTGTGTGCGGAGCTGGGCAGGGAGGCTGGCTGAGTGTCTGGACGAGCCTGGGGCCTGGGCCTCTGCTGCTCTCTGTGGAGGTCCGTGACCTGATCCGATGATCTCCTGTCCCCCCGTCTTGCTCTGTCCCTCCAGTCATCCAGCATGCTGCGCCCACCCCATGCCCAGGCGCACTGACCATGAGCCTCAACTCCTCTCTGGGCCACTGGAAGGAGCTGAGCAACCGCACGGGGGCGGCAGCTGGTGAAGGGGGCGCCATCGTCACCGAGTTCATCGCCATCATGGTCATCACCGTTTTCGTCTGCCTGGGCAACCTGGTCATCGTGGTCACCTTGTACAAGAAGTCCTACCTCCTCACCCTCAGCAACAAGTTCGTCTTCAGCCTGACGCTGTCCAACTTCCTGCTGTCTGTGCTGGTGCTGCCCTTCGTGGTGACCAGCTCCATTCGGCGGGAATGGATCTTCGGGGTGGTCTGGTGCAACTTCTCCGCCCTCCTGTACCTGCTCATCAGCTCGGCCAGCATGCTCACCCTCGGGGTCATTGCCATCGACCGGTAAGCTTGCCTCAGACCGGAGAACGCAGGAGTTAGGAAGGGGTGCAGAGGGACCCAGCGCAGTCACCGGGCCCTGGGATTGTCACGCTGAGTTCCTTGGGAGGGTGCCGGGCTCTGTGGGGCCAGGAGAGAGAGCAGAGCTCTGCCTTCGCTTCCGTCCCTTCCGCCAGAGGATCTCGGGCCTTACCTCGTCCCTCTTGCATGGAGTTTTATCTATCATTTATTATATATATGTTTGCTACTGCATTCTGTTTAGTTTAGTGTCATTGAACACGGGAGCCCTTTCCAGCATTACGTCCCTGCCCCTGCCCAGGCCGAGAGAGAGGCTGCATCCTGGGAGGGGCTGGCAGTGGGCATTCGAGCCCAGTGCCCATGTGTATGTAATCTGTAATGTTTGTATATGTTTATATATCATTCTCGCTGTAGTTTTTTAAAAAAAGAGGTTCCAGGGCTTTTAAAAAGCATTCACAGAGACCCCTGATTCTTAGTGTATAGATGAAAAACAGCAGCTGCAGAAGCTGACGTGGCAGAGGAGGGATTACACCTGCTGTCCACTGCCTGTTGCTTTGACCTGGGCCAGAGCTGGGCTCAGGGTGGGGACCCAAAGAGGAAACACTGTCTCCGTCCACAGTGCAGGGACCTCACCAACCTCCCTTCCGGGGGGAAGGAGAGCGGGGAAGGAAGAAAACCCAGGGACGAAGACGCGGGCGCCTGAGAGATTCACACGCTCTCAGCAGGCTGGTTGGCCCCGCGTGGTGTAGTGGCTCAGCAAGGAGGGGCCCTGTGGGTGCCCCTCGCTGCACCCGACAGGTGCCCTCCGATTCCCACTGCGTGCTGTCCCAGGGGGCTCGTGGCTTTGGTGGCAAGTTCTCCCCGGATTCAGCTTGGGGATTTGCATTTCGCTGAGGGTCAGCTTATTCATCCCAGGTGAGGGGGACTTGCTCAGGCAGGAGGGTAGACTCAGGTTCAGCGTGAAGCATAGACGTGGGGAAGGAGCAGTCAGGAACACGGAGGGGACGAGCTGTGACACTGTCAGTGGCTGACACAGTCCCCGGGTTCCCGTGGGACCATCAGGGTTTTAGCTGACAAATGGTCGCTGGATTGTCCGTGCAGGGCACAGGCCAGGCCCAAGGCCAGAGTCCCGTCGGCTGTCCGCACAGGGGAGGACGTGGAGGGAGGAAACAGGCGGTCCTTCACCCCGGATGGCACGCCAGCTCTCAGCAGTGTTCCAATCAGAGAAAGCAGCTGGAGCCACGGCTGGTCAGTTCCGATGAGGAAAGCCACTGCTCAGCATGAGTTACTGTGTCCCCGGGGTGGCCGCAGGGTTGTTCTTACTGTAGGGGAGCCTCCTATGAAAGCCAGGGTCACATCAAGGTCACTGGTCTCCTGGCAGGGAGCTGAGCGTTGGAGCCCATATGTGCCTGGCGGCCTTTCAGCAACAGGTGACATCAGGAAGCCTCTGGGGACACGGCCCACTTGGGCTCCGGTCGAAGCCGGAGTTGTTGGAGAACAGATGGAGGCCTTCAGAAGACAGCTGAGGGTACAGGGAGCAAAGGAACCCCCCGACTTCGCCTGCGTTCCTCTGCGGGGCAAGCTGCCCTTTTCTCCATTTTCCTCTGAACCTGCAACGAGGCCTAAATGAGGCTTAAGTTTCAAATCTACGAAACCCATCTTTTGTGGCAGACATGGAAATGACAGAGTGTAGATTTGTGCATTTCCATGCATATAAATTTCCTCCCCAAGTCCTCCGAAAACCGAGTAACCCTTGGCGGGTGGGGAGGTCCATGGCAGCGCTGTGGCCCGTCTGTGGGGGCTCCTTGGCTGGGCATGCCCACGGGGCTCGGACGCAGCTGGGAGAACTCACTGTCAGGGCCCCGGACTCGCTCCTGCCAGAACCTTAGTCAGCGAGGGATATAAACACCATTTGTCACAATAAAGCTGAAGTCTTGCCATAAAGTGCTAACACTAACAGCGTCTTGAGAACAGCCAGAGGGCTGTGTTGCAGAGGACGGTTATTAATCGTGATTGTTTTTGCGAAGGCCAGACGGGCTGGTCAGAGGAGCCAAGCAAGCTGGCATTCTCCAGGCGGGGCCTCCACCCGCTCGCTGCCTGGCCACCCTGGGGCCCTGGGCCGTGGCCCGCACGCTTTTCAAAGGGCAGAGCAAAGGAGAAACTAGACTTGGCTCTTTTTGAACGTGAAGGAAACGTTCCCAGAAGTGCCCTCAGCGAACTCCCCTCACATTTCCTCTGCCAGGATGAGGGGACCCAGGCCAGTGTCTCCACCCGTCGCCGGGCGAGGTGACCACCAGAACGGCCTGACTCGTTCCCCAGGACTCAGGCTGCTGTGGTCACAGCAGCTTTACGGGAGCACGGACAAGAGGGCGGCCCGTCCTCAAGAAGGAAGGGGAGCAGCTGGTGGCCAGGCAGAGACAAGCGGGGCCCCCGCTGCCCTTTGAAGGGTGGCGCGGTGCAGGCCCGGCCCTGGCGGGCACACTCCATCCTCGCACAGATTGGTGGCCAGGTTCTGTGGTTCCACGTCCCAGATGGAGGAACAGAGCTCTGGGAGGTTGAGTCAGCTTGCCCGGGCCACACAGCCTGCGATGGCAGAGCCACCATGGAGCCAGGCGCCCCTGCTCGGAGGCCTGTGTCTCTCTCTGCTGCACGCACGGCCTTAGTGAGATGTAAACCCAGATGCCAGGGTAACAGATGGCCGTGCCTGGGTCACATGCACGATTCTGTCCATGTTTCCAGGCCAGATGTGAGATCGGCAGCCTCAGGCTGACCTCGGAGCTCTGTCCCCAGGGACTCAAGAAGGTCCTGGTGGGTGAGGTGGCTTCACAGGTGATATGTGAAGCTCGTAGCCACAGTCCTTCCTCAAGTCCTGCCTGCCCCAGGCGGCGTCTGCGTGGCCACCCCTCCCCCGCGTGCATCGCCCTTGGGGAAGTCCTCTCCCAGCCAGCATTTCCCTCCCTCACGATCTGGGTGGGGAGGAGCCTGGTGTTTTCTCTGTTTTGACTCCTCTCTCGCCTCGTCCTTTCCAGCTACTATGCTGTCCTGTACCCCATGGTGTACCCCATGAAGATTACGGGGAACCGAGCCGTGATGGCTCTTGTCTACATCTGGCTCCACTCCCTCGTCGGCTGCCTGCCACCTCTCTTTGGTTGGTCTTCGGTGGAGTTTGACGAGTTCAAGTGGATGTGCGTGGCCGCGTGGCACCGGGAGCCTGGCTACACAGCCTTCTGGCAGATCTGGTGTGCCCTGCTCCCCTTCCTGGTCATGCTCGTGTGCTACGGCTTCATCTTCCGCGTGGCCAGGGTCAAGGCCCGCAAGGTGCACTGCGGCACGGTGGTCCTGGGGCAGGAGGACGCCCAGGGGACCGGGCGCAAGAACTCCAGCACCTCCACCTCCTCCTCGGGCAGTCGGAGGAACGCCTTCCAGGGCGTCGTCTACTCCGCCAACCAGTGCAAAGCCCTCATCACCATCCTGGTGGTGCTCGGCGCCTTCATGGTCACCTGGGGCCCCTACATGGTGGTCATCACCTGCGAGGCCCTCTGGGGGAAGAACTGCGTCTCCCCGAGCCTGGAGACCTGGGCCACGTGGCTGAGCTTCACCAGCGCCGTCTGCCATCCCCTCATTTACGGACTCTGGAACAAGACGGTTCGCAGGGAGCTGCTGGGCATGTGCTTCGGGGACCGGTATTACCGGGAACCCTTCGTCCAGCGGCAGAGAACGTCCAGGCTCTTCAGCATTTCCAACAGGATCACAGGTAACGTGGGAACTGGTCAGGAACGGGATGCTCTCCGTCAGCCAGGGCAGCCCGTGGTCCTCTCTGGAGTGGTGCTGGCCCTGGCGTGGTGCTGGCCGAGGTCTCACACTGACTATGGCCTCGAGGCTCAAAGTACAGGTTTCCTTTGGGGGAGGAGCATCCCAGAGGGCCCGCTGTGATGCCCGCAGCTTTCCTGAGCTGAGCAGCTCATGGCAGGGGGCGCCAGAGCTCAGAAATCTGTTTCCTGTTCCCCTGGCCCCGGTCCTGGCCTCCGGACGACAGCTCGCCCTGCCTGGAGAGAAAACCCAGCACCGCCCGGCTGCCTTCTCTCGGCCAATCTCTTCCTTCCAAAGCTCCTTACAGCAGAGGCCGCCCTCCTCACTGCTCCTCCTGAGCATGTCCTTGGCCTTTCGTCCCAGGTCCCTGGTGTCCTAGATTGTCCCTCATAATTCAGCGCCCCCCCCCCCCAACCCCCACCCCCACACACACTGTAATGTCCCTGCGAGGCTCTCCTCAGTCAAACAGTTGATTCAGGACAAACAGGTTCTGGACACCATCCTGGCCCCTTTGATGAGACCCACAGGAATACTCTAGTCAGGGGCAGGCCTTTATAAAGCTTTTTATTTTAAATAATTTAGACTTTGGAAGGGTTGGGGAAGCCCAGCCTCCCCTAGAGTGAACATCTTCCTGACCACAGGAGTCCCCAGCCCCGACAGTGACACTGCCACCGACTGCAGACTTGGTTCAGGTGCCGCCCACTTTCCACTCACGTCTCTTCCGTTCCCACGTCGCCATCAGTCTCCCTGTCATCTTCCTGTCTTTGTCCTCTCCTTGTCCTCTGTGACACGGACACTTTGTGCAGCGCTGGTCAGGGGTTTGGTAGCAATCCCTCACTTTGTGTTCTCAGGATTAGAAGGAGGTTATAAGCTTTTGGCGGGAAAACCGGGGGTCACGTGCCCCTCTTAGTGGTCATGTCAGGGGCACGTGTGGCACTGTGTCTTATTACCATGGAACCCCTCATCTCTTGGGTGATGTCTCCGTCAGCTCGAGCCCCTGTCAGAAAACACCACAGCCTGGGTGGCTTACACAGCAGACGTTTATTCTCACAGTTCAGGAGTGTGGAGTCGGGCAGGGTTCTGGTGCGGGCTCTCGCTGGCTGTCGTCTTGCCGTGTCCTCTCATGGGGGCAGGGGCGGGAGAGAACAAGCTCTCGTCTCTTCTTATGAGAACCCCGGCCTAACGACCTCATCTGATTGCCTCCCAAAAGCCCCTTCTCCAAATACCATCACATTGGGGGTGAGGGCTTCAGTGTGTGAATTGGGGTGAGGGGTACAGACTTTCACTCTATATAGGGAAGGTGGTGCCGGCCAGGTTTCTCCACTCACAGTCACTATGTGTCATTAATAAATACAACAGGGGAGATGCTCTGAGGCAACTGTTAAACGTCCTGTTGCTCCTTCCACTGTCACCTGTTTTTCCCGTGCTCTGCGGGGCCTTGCCTCCTGCAGTTACTACTATGTTGTCCTAATGCAGAAGCAGCTGGATTTTTAGGGTCATGTTTGAGGGGGTCCCCACCTGGATGAGCTATGGGAAGAGAGATTTTGAGGGCACTTCCGAGGTGTTTATGGAAAGAGCCCATCCTGGCTGCAATTCTCATCTCTTGCTGGATGACTTTGGGCAACTCACACCACTCAAATTGAGTCTTCTTCTTCAGGAAATAGAGAAGGTGGAGAGAAAGAACTACTCCTAATGATCACGAATACTCAACGGTAGTGATGCTAGGAGATCTTTCCCTGAGGCAGTTACATAAACCAGCATCACTGGTTTATTTCATGGGTTGATGGAGTGTTACTTCTTGAGAGAGGAAGGCATTCTGGGACTTTTGACCAAAGGAGAAACTAAATCTCCCCATATATCAGCCACTGGAATGCCCACCCAGGATACTTGCGAGATCATGTTTTCAAGTGTGATGTGTGAGCCACGAGTACCTTCAGGGTTTGGTTTTATTTCACTGGTTAACTTATTCAGATTTTGTAAAATCGCTTATCTTCTAGGCAAAAAAAAAAAATTAAGGATTTTTATGAAGTTAAGAATGAGGAAGAGAAAAAAATAATGAGGAAAGCGAATGGCAGAGGAGATGGGTAGACAGAACAAAAAGAAACGTCTGCTTTTCAGGCCAAGATTCTCCATGCAAGTCACTGGTGATTATCCTGGAAGAGCTTGGGAGGCTGTGAGAACGGGCGGAAAACACCAGCTGTGGTTGGGTTGGCAAGTTCAAGGCAGCTGGCGGTCTCCTGCTCATTGAGGGAAAAGCAGTCTTGTGGGAGGACTTTGGGTTGAAGAGTGTGTGGGATAGAAGTTGTTGGCCTTCTCCAAGAATGGGAGCTGGGGGTCCCTATTGCCTCTTCCCTGGTGGTTCCCAGGCCGAGGCCAGCAGCACCAGCAAGAGCCTTGGAAACAGCAGGATACAGTGCCCACCAGCTCCGCACCCTGCCCATGCATGCTGGGAATGGCTTCTGATGGGGAAACCCTGGCCTCCACCTCACCTCTGGCCCCTCTGGCTAAGCCAAGGCTGAGCACACCCTGGTCTAGTGCCCTCTGTGGGCACTACTTGGATCTGCAGGAGGCTCCTCAACCTCTGTCCCAAGCTTGCTTCGGCCCCCCGCCCCCTCACCCTAGAGAGTGCACCCCTACTAGTTGTCATCCAAGGCCAAGGAGGACAATAAGGTCCATTCCAAAGCCAGCAGGAAAGAACGTGGAGGCCCTGTCTTGCTCTTGTGCCTCTCCATTTGCCTGGGCACCTGCAAAGCTAGAACCTACGGCTGAGGACGTGGCGTTATTTTTCCTGACAGGGCTCGTGAGCAGAGTGCAATCCCAGAAATAGCCGGAGCTCCCAGCTGCCTCTGGGAAGCCAGAGTTTTATAAACACGTTGTCATGTCTGTTTCATACATAGATTTCAGCCACAATTAATGCATTTTGGTTTTTCTCATTCTGTTGCCCCAAGGAAGTGTCAAAGGTTAGGTTCTCCCTGGGGTGTCACCTGCCACTGAGCCACCCAAGTATCTTCTGCTCGTGAAGTGTCATTAGCAGACTCCCCTGGGCTCCCCTAGGAATTTGGAGGGTGGCCTGGACACCGGGGGAGGGCAGCCTATCCAAACACCACTCGCCTGATGCTCGCGGCTCCTGAAACTGGGGATAGTGCCGTCCCAGTATGTTCTGGGGACGAGGACACTGGCTCTCGTGGACTCAGAGGACATGCTTGCTCCTGGGCCCTTTTTGAAAGGCCTGGGCTGCAGGGAGGGAGGGGCCACCCTGGAGCCTTTGAATTTTCCCACCTGCTTTTCCAAGTTCCTTGCCTGGTGCCACCTTGAGTCTTGGGGTTACTTCAAAATGCCCATCTCACCTGCGAACGGCCTCTCGCGGCACTAGTGACTTCCAGCTGCCCCAGGCTTCTGACGGACCCTGGGCCTCTCGCTTTGTGCCTTTAAAGTAATGTGTGAAGGGCTGGATTGGGCTCAGCCCAGTAGGTCTGCTATTTCACGTGAAGAATCTCGGGGTGACTGCACTCGCTCTGGTGGGGAATGCTGGGTGAGCGGACTAGAGGGCACCTGGCTGCACTGCTCCCAGACCTTCCAGCCCAGCCACGCTGGTCTGGCTCCAGGGAGTCCCCCTGTGGAGACCGGGACTGGTTCCTGGCTTTCACCGCAGCCTCAGAGACAGTGTCCAAACCCACGGTGGCCTCAGCCTTCCCAGCTGGCAGTGAATGGTCCCCGGCCTCCTTCCCAAGCCAGGCTTCCTACTGAGACACAGTCAGATGCTGGGGTCAAGACCCTGGAGCGGGTGGTCATGTGGGGTCTCGTCCCAGCGGACCACACCAACCCTGGGCAAGAGGGCAACTCCTGGATGTCATGACGGGGACTGTCTAGAGCCCGCCCGTCCCTCCACCATTGCATGTCATCCTTGGCTCCAGAGAACAGAGGAGAATGTGTCTGTCACCTGTCCTCTCAGAAAACCAGGTTAAGCCCTGGCCGGTGTGGCTCAGGGTCGTAGGGTTGGCCCATGCCCGGAGGGGTTGCAGGTTCGATTCCCAGTCAAGGGCATGAACCTGGGTTGCAGGTTCGATCTCCAGACCCAGTCAGAGCCCATGCAGGAGGCAACCAATCAATGTCTCTCTCTCACATTGATGTTTCTCTCTCTCTACCTTCCACTCTCTGAACATCAATGGAAAAATATCCTCAGGTGCGGATTAAAAAAAAAAAAAAGAAAAACCAGGTTAGAGGTGCAGACTGGAGTTCCCTCCTACTGGTGTTTGTGGGAGAACAGGGGTGGCCCCTCACGGGGGGTCCTGCCGTCTACCAGGCCGTAGATCTTCCTCGTCACATCAGAGTTCGGCTCTGGAGCTCGGGTTTTCATTCCTAAGAGCCCCTTTTGTCACCTCCCTGGTCACCTCAGCCTCTTGTCCATGGATTCATTGTTTTCTCAATTTTCAGAGAAAATTAGAACTTTTTTGTTTTAAAAAAAGCTCCCTGCATTGTCGCCTCTGAGACCCATTATTTTTCTTGCCTTGCTATCCCCCCATTTCTGCCTTTCTAGCGCCTTTGCTCCCAGGCCTGGTGTCTGGGCCTTCCCTTTGTGGTTCCTAACGAGGCCCTGGCGGGAGGCGTCGGGCTGCAGGTCCGGCTGAGCCGACGCACTGTGTCCAGCTCAGGGTCCACGGGGCTCTGTGTGGTGTCTCCCAGGCCAGGCTCGGTTCCTGTCCCCCCACTCTCCTGCTGACACTGGGGCGCACTGCTTCCTGTAGAGACATCTATCAAGCCCACCTGCCTGTAGAGGCACTGGGGCCTCCACTTCCTGAGCTTTGGGGGTGCAGGGTGAGAACCAGCCTCCTCCCACCGCCAACCCAGCTCTCTCCAGGGTCACACCCATTGCCTCCCCCCCGCACCCACCCCCGCTCCAGCTGACAAGCATTCTGCCCTGCTCTGGGGTGTAAACCTTTTTAAAAAGCCCTTTTTGGTATTCAGGTAGGATTTCAGGAGGTAACGTACACCACGTTCCATGTTTAACCGGAAAATCACCCAGGATGGTTCACCTCCCATTTCCTCTCCCACCTGCCTTGTTGGTTTGAGTTGTCACGGGAGTCCCCCTCTGGGGACCCAGTCAGCTATGTCACAATGCAGACTGCCCTGGGCGGGCACAGGGCACAGTGGGGAAGGGCAGGAGCCGGGGCTTCCTGTCTGTCAATGGCTTGAGAGGGTGGTTTGCAGGGTGAACAGAGGGCAGGAGAGTGGGAGGTGAGGCGGAGGGGGCTGAAATGGGGAGTCAAGACCGTGGGAGCGGACACGGTTTGTGCAATCGGTGCTGACTTTGCCTTTCAGACCTGGGCCTGTCCCCACACCTCACGGCACTCATGGCAGGCGGACAGCCCCTGGGGCACAGCAGCAGCACGGGGGACACGGGCTTCAGCTGCTCCCAGGACTCAGGTAAGCCTCGGGGCATGGGGGCACTGGTGGACGTGCATCCCCTGTGCCGGTGGAAGGAGCGTGGGGGCCGGGGGCCAGAGGCAGGGCTCCCAGTCTTGGCGTTTAGCTCGGCGGAGCCCCGTGCCTCAGCTCCCTTCTCTCTAAAGCAGGGTCTCAGCCCGGCCTGTGCAGGCTGTGAGGCTGCGGAGTCGGGCGGCCTGGTGTCAATCTTCCTAACCTTTGTGTTTCCCCATTTGTCGATGAGGGACGGCAATCCCTGTATCGCGGGCAGCCCCGACGAGGCAGATACTCTTTCTTGTCACTACCGTTACATGCCCTGCACCCCTGTCCCCGCAAGAGGCACATCGCCACCGCAGATCCTCCACGTCTTCCCCGGGGGCCGTGCACCCCAGGGCTCTGTGCAGTTAGGGTCTCTCCTGGCTGCTGGGGGGAGCGGAGTGCCACATCTGTGCCTGCCAAGAGTGTTCTGGGCTCTCACAAGGCCCTGGGGTGGGGGGCAGAGGGCAGAGGCCGGCAGTGTCCCCACCAGTCCATGGCTCCACGTGGCTGGAGAAGCACCAGGGTTTCCAGCCTAGGGCTCTGGCCTGAAGGGCGCCGCGTGGAGTCCTGGATGGAGCAGCAGCGGGCACCGTGCTGCTGTCGCCGCTGCCGGCAGCTGTAGATCTCTGCCTTGACCTAGGCTTCTTCCCCTGAGCCTGTGTTGTGGGGCTCCGGGGGCACCGCAGGCACTGAGCCAGGCCTTCTGTCACAGAATCTTCCCTGAGCACTTCCCTCACCTGACAACCCAGAGGCTGAGCCACTGGCCACACCATCCCTTGTAGCCCCGAGTCCCTTGTGTGATTTGAGGGAAGGGAAGGTCTCTGCCCCCTTCTCAGTCAACCAGCAGAGGTCCCAAGACTCTGTGACATTCTTTCATTCAACAAGTATTTGCCAAGCTCCTACTTTGGCCAGACACCATTAGGCTCCAGAGAACCGTGTGAGCCACCCTCCTGGAGCTTTCAGCCTGGTGGGGAGACAGACGGCCATGCACTTTGAATGGGTGAGTTGTGTGGTGTGGGAACCATACCTCAATAACTCTGCTGTTAAAAGATCGTGAGAGACTTCTGGTCAAGATGGCAGAGTAGCCGAAACCGGTTTGGCTCAGAGGATAGAGCGTCAGCCTGCGGACTGAAGGGTCCCGGGTTCGATTCCGGTCAAGGGCATGTACCTTGGTTGCGGGCACATCCCCAGTGGGGGGTGTGCAGGAGGCAGCTGATCGATGTTTCTCTCTCATCGATGTTTCTAGCTTTCTATCCCTCTCCTTTCCTCTCTGTAAAATACCAATAAAATATATTTAAAAAAAAAAAAAAAAAAAGATGGCAGAATAGGCAAACACTCTCCTACCTCCTCCCACAAAGTCTAAAAAAAAATTACAATAAAGTATAGAGCAACCATCGTGAAGAACCAGATGAAGACTAGCCGAACAGAACTCCTGGGACTGAGGGTACACAGGAGGCACAATGAGACGGGCAGGAGAGGCGGGGACATGGATGGGCAGGGCCCACACCCAGCACAGTGGTTAAGAACCAGGAGGCATATCTCCGCAGCAGAGGTGCCCACTGAGGCGGGAGGGGCCTCAGCCCCACACGGGCTCCTAGCTCAGAGCAGTCGCACCAGGAAGAGGAGGCCCCACAATGTCAGGCTGTGAAAACACCAGGGACTCGACCTGGGTGAAGTGGAAGGCTGCTGCAGACCCAGGCACCCTCTGTAAGGACCTGAGGTCACGAATGCTTGCTCTGAGCTCCAGCGAAGGGAGGCAGTTCAGAAAGCACGGGGGACACCAGAGAAACGAAATGGTCTGGTTTCTGGGTGAGGTCCGGAGCGGCAGCTCTCTGGGACAGACATGCCAGCAGGTGCCATTGTTCCTTTGTTGAGCCTTCTCCCCACCCAGCCTGCAGGCAAGGGCACCAAGTCTGAGTCTCCATCAACCTGGCTCACACCCCTCACCTCACCCCGGGGACTCCGAGACCCATCCCACACACCGTGCGCACCACCCGAACCTCTTTCAGTGGCTGTTCCTCACAAGCAGCCAGGCTCTGCCCGTGCTGCAGACTTTCCTGAAATCTCTAAAGGTCCACAAACCCCCCAAAGTGGCATCTGGCCACTGCATGGCCTTACCTCTGGCTAAGTGGGCCCAGGCCCAGCAAGAGCGGCAGCCAGCCTCAGCTGGCAGCATAGCCTCTCAGGTAGCTGCCAACTGCACATCACTTTTAGCTCCTACAAGGTGGCCCCAGGCACAGACAAGGCCAACCTTGGCCTGCACTGGAGTCCCTCCCAAGAGGCCTCAGAATCAACACACCCTGTGGTCAGCTTTGGACTACACCAGGGCACCACCCAACCACTTCCACAAATGACCTTCCAAAAGGGTGGACTCAGCTGGGACCAGAGTCCCACTAAAGTAAATCCAACTCCATGGGGTCAGTCCTGCACAACAGCTCATCCGCTGTAGTCATGTAGTCAGCCCCAGGCCAGCGCCACCCACTAACATGCCAACAGCAATCAAGGCTCAACTACAACAGGAGGGTATGCACAGCCTATTCAAGAGACACCCCTGGAGCACCTGGCTCAGGTGACCAATGAGGCTGCACCATTGGGCCGCTCAGGACACCTACTCTGTATGGTTATCCTGCAGACACTGGGAGATATAGCAGCCTTAGCTAATATATAGAAACAAAAACAGGGAGGCAGCCAAAATGGGAAGACAAAGAAACATGTCCCAAAGAACAGGGCAAAACTCCAGAAAAAGAATGAAATGAAATGAAATGAAATGAAATGAAATGGAGGCAAAAAATCTCCCAGGTACAGAGTTCAAAACACTGATTAAAAGTATGCTCAGCAATTCAGGGGAAGATTAGATGAAACCAGTGGGAACTCTAACAAATATAGAAAAACATAAAAAAGAACCAGTCAGTTAGAAATCGGTGGCATTTTTAAACACCAATAATCTCTCAGAAAGAGAAACTAAAAAAAAAAAAAAAAAAAAAAAAAAAAAATCCCATTTACCGTTGCAAGAAAAAAATTTAAGATACTTTGGAATAAACTTAACTAAGGAGGTAAAAGACACATACTCAGAAAACTACAGGATATTGAAAAAAGAGAGAAAAAGATATAAACAAGTGGAAGAATATACCATGTTCGTGGATTGGTAGAATTAACATCAATAAAATAGCCATACTACCCAAAGCAATCTGTAGATTCAATGCAGTTCCTATAAAATACCAACGACTTATTTCACAAATCTAGAAGAAACATTCCAAAAATTTATATGGACCAAAAAAGACCCTGAATAGCTACAGCAATCTGGAGAAAGAACAACAAAGGTGGAGGGATCACAATACCGGATATCAAGTCATATTACAAAGCCACCATAATCAAAACAGCCTGGTACTGGCACAAGAACAGGCATACAGATCAATGGAACAGAACAGGGAACCCAGAAATCTACCCAAGCCATATGCTCTATTAATATTTGACAATGGAGACAAGAGCATACAATGGCGTAAATACAGTATCTTAATAAATGGTGTTGGGAAAACTAAACAGGTACATGCGAAAGGAAGAAAGAAAGAAAGAAAGAAAGAAAGAAAGAAAGAAAGAAAGAAAGAAAGAAAAGAAAAAAAGAAAGAAAGAAAGAAAGAAAGAAAGAAAGAAAAGAAAGAAACTAGACCATCAACTTACACCGTACACAAGGATAAAATCAAAATGAGTAATGGACTTGACTTAAATGTAAGTTGTGAAATCATAAAAATCCTAGAAGAAAATGTAGGCAGCAAACTATCAGACATCTCACGTAGAATTTTCACAGATACATCACCTAGGGTAAGAGAAACAAAGGACAAAATAAATGGAACTATATCAAACTAAAAAGCTTCTGTACAGCAAAGGAAACCAGCATCAAAATGGAAAGGGAACCCCCTGTACAGGAGAACGTATTTTGTCAATGATATATCTGATAAGGGGTTAATTTCCAAAATATATAAAGTACTCATACAACTCAACAAAAGGAACACAAACAATCCAATTAAAAAAATGGGCAGAAGACTTGAATAGACAATTTCCCAAAGAGGACATACAAATGGCCAAGAGACATCTGAAAAAATGCTCAACGTCACTAATCATGAGAGAAATGTGAATTAAAACCACAATGAGACATCACCTCACACCTACCAGAATGAGTATCAACAACAAACCAACAAACAAGTGCTGGTGAGGATGTGGGAAAAGGGAACCCTCCTGCACTGCTGGTGGGAATGCAGACTGGTGCAGCCACTGTGCAAAACAGTGTGGAGTTTCCTCAAAAAATTAAAAAATGGAACTGCTGTTTGACCCAGTGATTCCACTTCTAGGAATATATCCTAAGAAGTCTGAAACACCTATCAGAAAAATATGCACCCCTATGTTCATAGCAGCATTATTTACAATAGCTAAGATCTGGAAACAGCCCAAGTGCCCATCAGTAGATGAATGGATAAAAAAAACTGTGGTACATATACACAATGGAATACTATGCAGCTGTAAAAAAGAAGGATCTCTTACCCTTTGAGACAGCCTGGAATGACCCAGAAAGTATTATGCTAAGTAAAATAAGCCAGCCAGAGAGAGACTAGTATCACATGACCTCACATGTGGAATCAAGTGAACAAAATAAACTGGTGAACAGAATAGAACCAGAGACATGGAAGCATGCAACAGACGGATGTATTTCAGAGGGAAGGGTGGAAGAGATTAACCGAAGAACTTATATGCATGTATGCCTGACCCATGGACACAGACAATAGGGCAGCGAAGGTCTGTGGAGGAGGAGGGAGCGGGGTGGAGGGGTCAATGGAGGAAAAAAGGGGACATCTGCAATACTTTCAACAATAAAGATTAAAAAAAAGAACCAGTCAAAAATGAAGAATATAATAGATGAAATGAAGAATACATTAGAGGGAATAACACCAGATTAGATGAAGCAAAGGATTGAATTAGTGATTTGGATGACGAGGTAGCAGAAAACACCTACTCAGAATAGCAAAAAGAAATAATTTATTATTATTTTAACTAATTAATTTATTTTAAAATCATTTTTTATTGATTTCAGAGAGGAAGGGAGAGGGAGAGATAGAAACATCAGTGATGAGAGAGAATCATTGATCAGCTGCCTCCCTCCCGCCCCCTACTGGGGATCGAGCTCATAATACCAGGCTTGTGCTCTGACCAGAAATTGAACAGTGACCTCCTGGTTCATAGGTTGATGCACAACCACTGATCCACGCTGCCAGGCAGAAATAACTTTTTAAAAAGAGGAAAATATAAGGGACCTCTGGGACAACATCAAGTGTAACAACATTTGCATCATAAGGGTACTGGAAGAAGAGAGAGAGAGGTCAAGGAATTGAAAATCTATTTGATGAAATAATGACTGAAAACTCCTTAACCTGGTGAAGGAAATTGACATCCAAGTCCATGAAGTGCCAAGAGTCCCAAACAAGATGAACCCAAAGAGGCCCACACCAAGACACATCATAATTAAAATGGCAAAGGTTAAAAACAACCTTAAAAGCAGCAAGAGAAAAGCAGTTAGTTACCTACAAGGGAGCTCCCATAAGATTGTCAGCTGATTTCTCAACAGAAACACTACAGGCCAGAGGGAGTGGCATGAGAAATTTTCAAAGTGATGAAAAGCAAGGACCTACAACCAAGATTATTCTACCCAGCAAAGCTATCCTTTAGGATTGAAGGTCAGATAAAGAGCTTCACAGACAAGAAAAGCTAAAGGAATCCAATATCAAACCAATATTATAAAAAATGTTAAGAGGACTTCTTTAAGCAAAAGAAGAAAAAAGATGAAAACATGAATAATAAAAAATACAAATAATAAAATGACAATAACTACATTACCTATCAATAATTACTTTAAATGTAAATGGATTACACAATCTACAAGAGTAAACTCAAAATGGATTAAAGGCTTAACTGTAAGGCCTGAAACCATAAAACTAGAAGAAAAATAGGCAGTAAAAACTTTAACATTGCTCATAGTAATATCTTTTTGGATATGTCTCCTCTAGCAAGGGAAACAAAATAAATAAATAAATAAACAAATAAGACTACATAAAATTAAAAAGGTTTTGCACAGCCTAGCTAATAGGGAAAATATTCAGCAATGATACATCTGATAAGGAGTTAATAAATAAAATATATAAGGAACTCATATAACTTACCAAAAAATAACAACTACAAAAAAAAACCAATTAAAAACTGGGCAGAGGACCTGAATAGACATTTCTCCAAAGAGGACATATAGATGACCAACAGACATATGGGAAGATGCTTAACATTACTAATCATCAGAGAAATGCCAATTAAAACCCTAATGAGGTGTCACCTCACACCTGTCAGAATGGGTAGCATCAATAAATCAACAAACAAGTGTTGGGGAGGATGTGGAGAAAAGGGAACCCTCGTGCATTCTTGCTGGGATTATAAATTGTTGCAGCCACTATGGAAAACAGTATGGAGGGTTTCTCAAAGATTAAAAGTAGAACTACCATATGAACCAGCAATTCCACTTCTGAGTATATATATTAAAAAAACAACCAAAAACATTAACTTGAAAATATATATGCACCCCCATTTTCATTGCAGCATTATTTACAATTGCAAAGATATGGCTGCAACCTAAGTATCCATTGATAGGAGATTGGATAAAGAAGATGTGGTACGTATATACAAGGGAATATTACTCAGCCAAAGAAGAGAATGAAATCTCATCCTTTGTGACAACATGGATGGTCCTAGAGGGGATTGTGCTAAATGAAATCAGTCGGACAGAGGAAAACAAATACCATATAATTTCACCTATATGGAATCTAAAAAAACAACCAACCAAAGCAAAAACAAACTCATAGGGACAGAGGACAAACTGGTGGTTTCTAGATGGGAGGGGGGTTGGACTGGCTGAAAAAGGTGAGGAGATTAAGAAGTACAAATTGGCTGTCATAGCAGTGGTCGGAGCAGTGGTGTGCAGCAAGAGGACAGTCTATATAATAAAAGCCTAATATGCAAATCGACCGAACAGCGGAACGACTGGTCCTATGATGCGCACTGACTACCAGGGGGCAGACGCTCAATGCAGGAGCTGCCCCCTGGTGGTCAGTGCGCTCCCACAGAGGGAGCGCCGCTCAGCCAGAAGCCGGACTCATGGCTGGCAAGCGCAGCAGCGGAGGCAAGAGCCTCTCCTGCCTTGTCTGACTGCCCCCACGGGGAGTGGGCCTAAGCCAGCAGTTGGACATCCCCAGAGGGGTCCCAGACTGCGAGAGGGCGCAGGCCATGCTGAGAGACCCCCGCCCCACCCCAGTGCACGAATATTGTGCACCGGGCCTCTAGTAGTCAGTAATATTGCAGTAATGTGTGTGTGGGGACAGGTAGGTGCAAGACTTATTGTAAGTTATGTAAATGGGTGCCGACTGTGCCATAACACCTAAAACTAATATAACGTTGAATGTAAGCTGTAATTGAAAAATAAAACGTATTTTTTAAATGTTTACTTAGTGCAATGTATTTTAACCACAAAGTGTTTACTGCCTATTTTTCTTACAGTTTTAGGCCTTACATTTAAGCTGTTAATCCATTTTGAATTTATTCTTGTAGATTGTGTAATCCATTTACATTTAAAGTAATTATTGATAGAAATTCAAACTGTAAGAGGAATCACTCGGAACACAAAGCTCTCTTACTGGGACGGTCTCTCCCACTTCTCCCCTCCTCCAGTCCAGGTCCGGCCCACTGGACACTGAGTGTGCCGCTGTGGCCCAGAACACCCAGCTCTGCATAGCACTGCTGTAACTTACGTGTTGGAAGAGGCCTCATGGCCGGCTGCCAACTCCCTGAACTAGGATGGCACAGTGTTCGCTTCCTGGGCACATGCTGCAGAGCAGCTCTTGCATTGGATTGTGGGTTGGAATAAATGGGGGAGAGGGATGCAAGGGGGTTGAAAGCTGGTGGGCAAGGAGGAGGTGGCGAGGCGGACTTGGGATGGCCGGTTCCATGTGCACAACCTGCCCTTGGTCTTAGGGACGGACGTGATGCTGCTTGAAGACTACACGTCTGATGACCAGCCTCCCCCCCACTCCACTTGCCCACCCAAGAGGAGGAGCTCGGTGACATTCGAGGATGAAGTAGAACAGATCAAAGGTTGGTTTCTGTGGCTGACAGCTTCTGGACAACACAGGGAAGGGAATGGCCTTAGGAAAATTCCTGGCTCATCCCCGTCCCCACCCCAGCACACCAGGCCCCCCACCTTTGCCCACCCCCCTCCCCCCGTGCCACTCCCAACCCTGCAATCTCCCTCGAGTCCTTGGGCTTCCCAGCCATTGGATCTGGAAGCTTCTAAGCTGGGCAAACAGGGGCTGTCGAACTCTCCCTAGACACACAGGTGCTCAGGCCGACTCCGTCCTCCCAGATGAGTGCAGGTAGGCAGAGCCCACGGCCCCTCCACTCTTTCCCCCCTGAGAGTGGGGTAGAAGTCGCCTGCTCCAGAACATGTGAGGAGTGTGGGGTACTTGTTTCCTCGAAGTGTCAGGAGGAAAGTAGGCAGTGAGGTTCACCGTAAGAAGGCTCTGGGAGCGAGGAAGACCCACATCCCTCCTTCTCCTATTAGTTGTCAGGTCCTGCCCTGAGTGGGGTGCCCAAACCATAGTATCCTGCCGACCCTGAGGCTGTCCTGACTTTGGGGAATCTGAGCCAGTTCAGAGATGAGACATCCCTACTGGCTCAGCATTCAGCCCATGGAAGTTTAGAACCACAGACATGACACACTCCAGGGAGCCAACGGCCAAGACCTCTTCCAAAGATGTGAAATGTGAATCTGGTTAATGGAAAATACTGGTCAAGCCTTTTCTGTGAGCCGGACCTAGGCCAAGCATGTTGGGAAGAATGGTTTATCACAGAAACCCTATGGAGTAAGCGGTGCACCATGACCCTCTCTTGGCAGAGGAGAACCTGAGGTTAGGCTAACTCCTAAGATTTCCCAGGCCCTAGGAGGGAACTTGACTTGGAAACCCTCGCCCTCCACATGGATCTGGCCCCTCGCTAACCTTGTTCTGTCTTTCCCTCAGAAGCTGCCAAGAACCCCATCCTCCATGTGAAAGCCGATGTGCACACATCTTTGGACAGTTACGCAGACAGCCTGGCCAAAGCCATCGAGGCGGAAGCCAAAATCAACCTGTTTGGGGAGGAGGCATTGCCTGGGGTCTTGATGGTGGCACGGACCATTCCAGGGGCTGGCTTTGGGGGCAGCGGAGGCAGCCGAGCCCTCGGGAGCCAGAGGCTCCAACTGCAGAGCATCGAGGAGGGGAACGTTCCAGCTGCGGAACAGAAATGAGGGCCTCGGGCTGGCCTGTGCCCCAGACGGATGCCCACAGCCCACTGAGGCGGGGCCCTGGGAACTGGGGTAGGAACGGCATCTGGGATGCAGCCACCAGAAAAAAACACCGAGAACTGCGTCCACGCCAGGAACTCTGTGCGAGCCCACCCGTGGGCTTCTAGATCCCAGTGATGGGACAGAGGCATCAAAAGCACAAAGAAAGGCAGATGGAGGCGTGGCTGTGGCTTTCTGGGAAGTGGGGCACAGGTGGGGCCTAGAGACCAGGCTGGGGGGAACCACCGGGCAGGTCATGTTCTTTTGTTCACATCTGCTACTCACTGTCCCCCCAGAGAGGCTCAGGAGGGGGCTCTTCCAGTGCACTGGGGCGGAGGCACCCCAGGCTTCTGCAGGGTTGAAGCAGGCTGTGTGGGGTCCCTAGAGGAGAACCCAGGAGCAGGGTCCCCACGCAGTTCCCAGGCCTCCATACTGGTTATGACCTGGCCTCGGTGGAGCCACCTGCTGGTGCTCGTGGGCAGCCTCAGGCCACCTCCCTCCTCACTGATTCTCTGCTATTTCGATAGAAGGGAGAGAGAAACCACTATAACAGACAGGAGGAAGGAGCATATGGCAGCTTCATTTCCAAGAATTAAAAAAACTGTTTGGCTAGGACACGCCTGGACGGCCGTTGAGCCCAACAGCAGGGGGCGACACTTGTCGCTGGAGGAACTCCCTTCACGGAGGAAAACCTCCTCGCAGGGACTCCGGACTCGGTGTGTAAAGTTTGATTGACAGGAGATAAGGCAGAGTAGAAAGCATGCGGGCCGAGCCAGCACCTGCACGCAGCCCAGCTCCACCTCTTCTTCCTCACCTCACCTGCGACTTCCTAGCACTCTCTGTGCAGCCGGGGGAGATGGGTTGAGGGAGTGAGCTGTCAGATTGAATGGTCTCCAAGATCGTTTCCAGCTGCGATCTCTAATGTTCTCTGTAAGTTAGAGATAGAAAAGAAAAGGGACCCACGGGCCCACGTTGGCACAGCTTCTGAGTGACTGCGGACAGAGACTGCAGGCCCCGGGTGTGCGGGCTCCCGGGCTTGTCTGCTTGGAACACAGCCTGCAAGGGGCCAGCGTGGAGGAGAGATGCCTCCTCTGAGGGGGAGTGGATTCGCGTGGTTGCACCTCGTCCCCTCCCCTTGGAGCTGGAGCAGCAGTGAAGTGGGGTTTGGAGTAGTGGCCGTGGTGACTTGGGAAGCCATTGAATCACCTGTGTCTGCCCTGCAGCCTGGCGACTACATAAGCCAAGGAAAGGACTTGCCCCACCTGCGTCCCAGGTGGTCAGCAGAGGGGAGATCACTGGCTTGGTGGTGTTTCCTCGGGTCTAGCGAGCTCCCAGGAGACGGTGATGTTTTTGCTGTGTAGACACGTGTTTGGCTGGTCCTCAGTCTGCAGTTTGCAGAGACCTTTGCGAGACCTGGGGGCTTGCACCTTCGTGGTGATCAGCTTACGGATAACGACTCCTGGCCGGCCAGCTGTCGGTTCTGGGTGGGCGGGAAGGAGCAGGGGTGGCGTCGCCTGCGGGTTCTGCTAAGGAGACGGGCTGCTCTCCCTCCATGGCATCCCTCAGTCAGCGCTTTACTCTTCCTTATATCTTCCTAGCACTGGTCGTTTGTAAAGGGACCCTATTCCTGACGGCTGGCATGCACAGAGGTGGAGCAGGACGACTTTCACCGCTTCGTTGGGGTGACCTAGGGCGCTCGCTGGTGAGGCCCAAGTGCAGCACATGTGGCTGGGAGCCCGGGGGTTGGAGTGCGCGTCCCTGGGCTGCACTGGGCCGGGCTCTAGGGAGAGTCCTGAGACCCCCAGTCCGCACTGGCTGGTTGCAGACTAGCTGGGATTTACTAGGATTAAATCTAAACTTATCTAGAAATGCCACGTTTCATAGAAGGACTCACTGTTTCCTTTTTTCCTACTGAGGACCATTCATTTATTCATCTTCCAAGGCCCTGCTCGTCACCTGTGCAGAGCACCAAGCTCGGCCCGTGAGCAGTAGCGCGGACGTGTTTGCACTCTCATTTAGGGACAGACCTGGGGATGCGGATGCTGATAGATAGCAAAGTCGAGTAATTATTATCGAGAGAACTGTGGGCTCCAGAGGGAGGTGACTACTTCCATGTAGCTCCATGGAGGTGGCAGTTGAGCCAAGCCTTGGAGGATATCTGGCAGCTAGAACCATTATTTTGCATAACTGAGAATTCAAAGTTGCCGATGAAGTCTGGGAGGAAGAGAAAGCGAGGGAGGGAGGGAGGGAGGGAGAAGCAGGAAGTGGGTGGGGAGGAGTGGGGAGTCCCATACATTCTGAAGCTCCCGAGAGGCATTTTTGAGGACACCTGCCCTTTGTGCAGGCTGGAACCCAGGCCATACATAGCTTTATACTTCTGTGCAGTGGCTACACAGACAGTGGCGGGTGGCACTTTTGGCCACAGCTTCTGTCCTGTGTCTCCCGTTTTGACAGGACCGAGTTTAGGGCTGTTGCCATCTCTGCTCCTTTCATTGAGATCTCCACTTGATGGTCCCTGTGCTGTGCCTGCCCAGATTCCAGGCTTGGGGCTGTTAAGACCCAGAAGCACTAGGATCCCCACACCCCAGCACTGGGCTCCCTGGCCTGGGAAGACTGGAGTTCAGCACCCTAGCCACGAGGTGGCAGCAGTGGGAAGCGCTAAGGAAACACCTGAAGGCTTGCCTCAGCAGAGCTCTGGCTTTGAACTTGTCTCCACCTTGGTCCTCAGCCTTGGAAGGACCACCCAGCTTGCTCACACGTGACCCCTTTTGGGGCTGCAGGTTCTGCCCCTGCTCAGCTATGTGATCTTAAGCAACTGCCGTGAGGTAGGGCTGAGGACCAAGACCAGGGCCAATGGTGCTAATGTGCTTTGTCATCCCAGGAGCTGCTGTGGCCTCTGTCTACACCTGAGCGACCAGTGAGACTAATCAGTATTTGCAGTCGGCCAGGAAGGGGGGCAGGAGGGGAAGAAGCTTGCTCCAGCAAGAGATCTTAGCCTGTTAGGTTTCACTGCAGGAATACGTTCCCACCGGACTCGCTGAGACACCTGCACGTGAGGCGTGTGTCTGGACAGAGCCCAGGATACTCTCCAGTGTCCAGCTCTGGCCCCACTGTCCTGTCTGGGAGGAACTGTGAGGGTGCGTGGCTATGAGGGTGGCAGGTGCTGAGCACCTACTGTGTGCCTGACGGTGGAGAATTCTGTGCCTGTTGTGCGGCTTCTGTTAGGCACTCGAGGGCTCTCATTCCATGTCCGTGTCCATGCACGTGAGCTACATGGGAACAGTGCAGACTTGGCAGGGCCAGGTTCTGGATTCAGACCCACGCGGCTGCTGAGTAGTTGGGTGTTCTTGGGCAGTTCATTTTTCTGCATCGGTTTTCTCATCTGTGAGGTTTCATAACCTGTTTCTTGTGGGGATGTAGAATGCAGGCCCCCCCCACGGGAGGTTATGTGGATTGAAGCTCCCGGCACCACACGTGGGACGCAGTGGTGCTGAGCCACTGGGGTCTTGTCCATAACTAGGTGGGTGTCCTATTCTTGTCTCAGAGGACCTCTGAGGAGCTGTTATCCTAGATCAGAGGTGTTGACGCTTACACTGTGGGAATTGTCCTGTGTGCTGAACAGCACAAAAGGACCTGGGATTAAAGGGATGTGGTGAGGAAGGGGAGTGAGAGAGGAGGGGAAAGGTGTGTGGCTTTGGGAGCTGCAGAGGTCTGAGGGGCACACAGTGTCTGTCCAAGATGATGGCCCGGGGCCTGGTGTTGACCCCGTGTCACGGCACCAGCTCAGCTTCCCAGCCCAGAAGAGACGCCCTGGAGACTTGACTGGGCCCTGCGGCCAGCTCCGTCCCGCAGGACAGTGACTGCGTGGCGGTGGCTCTTGGGTTCAGATTCTCCTGTCCTCCACCCTGAGGGAATCAGTGCAGGGACAGGAGTCCATGCTGCTACCCCAGTGCGTGCAGAACCCCAACGTGAACCATGGGGGCCTCGAGGAAAACCACCTTTTCACCTGAAGCAAAGGAAAATGGCTGAGAGTCATATATTGACAAGAGGAGGCAGAGTGGACACTCCTCCTGGGTTGGGGACAGACACAGAATCCAGGGGGACCTAGAAAGTGAAGAAGTGCCCAAGGTCTCGAGGTGCATGACACCAGCGTCAGGGCCCAGCGCTGGGTCTTGGCCACGTGACAGAGAGGAAGGAGCCAGCTGTGCAGCTCGAGGACGAGGGACAGTGGAGTCATTAGCAGAAGGCAGGCCAGCGGGCTTTCTTGTGTAGAAGGAGCTGGTGACTGAGTGCCTGGAGCCTGGAACACCCGCTTGCCGGGCCTGCAGAAACCACAGACCTGGGGGATGTGCTCGGACTCCCTGGAAAGATTCAAAGCACAGACTCACTTGTCTGCAGACCAGCACGGGCACCATTTTGCTCAGCATTATTTTAGGACATCACACACAGCTGTTCATTTCCCCTAGGAAGCATGTTCCTGAGCAGTAGTAATAGCTTGGAATTCGAGGCCACTTGCTGTTCCTTTTGACACCACTATTTTGCACTGTCACCAATTACAGGCAAGTCAGCCCCTCCCAGGGGCAAGGACAGTCCCGGGGCCTGGGCCTGGGCAGGCAGGGCCATACCAGGGCAGTGGGAGGAGCCCATTGGCACGGGCGCAGGGGTCCAGCTGTGGACCTGCGGAGGGGAGTCCTGGGCTGTTCTGGGGATGGAACCCAGGATGCAAACGTGGTTAAAAACCAACCTTCAAACAAAACAATGACAAGTTAGTCCTGAAATACATTTCACTTGAAACTTTTTTTTTAAAACAAGAAAATGTTTAGGGTTATTATAAATCAATATTTATAAACAAGTAAGAGTGTATTTAGAATAGCTTTGTTTACCTGAGTAAATGTTTTTGGTACGTGTACAGATGTGGAAATTGTGAATTTGTACTTGGACTTGTGGACTGTGGGTTTTGGGTGTTCCCCCGTTACCCCATATCCCCGTTTCCCACAGCCCCTTTCCTTTCTCCCTTTTCCCCCCTTCCCAAGGGCTAAAAAGGGGAAGGAGACTGACTGAGCAGGAAGGGCTGACTACTGCAGAATTGGGGCGGGGGGGGCGGGGGAGGGGAGGTGATCCATATCACAGTCACCTGGGTACATCCATCCATGCGTTTTCAAAATATCCCAAGACAGTGAGATTCATGGAATATTGTCTAACACAGAATACTCCTAACCCAGATTTTATAGGGTTTCTCCACATGTTCATCCCATAACCAACGTCAAGGGGGTGTGGTGATCAGTGACTCAAAACCACCTCAGGGCATAAAACCCAGCACCTCCACCTGAGCCCTCAATGGCCACAACTGAAGGCAGTTCCTTTTGCTGAGTGCGTGGGTGAGCTCCGGCTCCAGCTGCCTAACCTCCTGCCCCCAGCATGCATTGCACCATGGCCAGGACCTATTAACTCTGCTCGGAACATGTCCTCTTTCTGCCCCTGGACTGTGGTCTGGTACGCCCTGTGACTATGTAACACACCAAACTCTACAAAATCACCGAATGTAGGAGAACTAATTCCTTTGACAAATACCATTAAAAAAATAATAGCCCAGCCAGTGTTGCTCAGTGGTTGAGCATCGATCTATGAACCAGGAGGTCATGGTTCGATTCCCACTCAGCACATGCCCAAGGTTGTGAGCTCGATCCCCAGTAGGAGGCGCGCAGGAGGCAGCCAATCATTGATATTCCTCTCTCATTAATATTTCTCTCTCTATCCTTCTCCCTTCCTCTCTAAAAATCAATAAAAAATCACTTAAAAAAAAATAACAGCTTTACAGCAGTTTTGGGTTCCGAGCAAAACTGAGCAGAAAGGTCAGGTCCCATATACTTCTGCCCCTCCCCGCTGTACCATCCTGCCCAGAGGGTACACCATTTTGATTTTCGGTTGCTTTTCCTGCCAGTTACTCCTGACCCCAGGGAGTCCTCCAGTAGCCTCTGTCCTGCCAGCTTTCCAACACTCTCTAAGAATCCCTGCAGCTGCTTCATTTCAGTGAGAAATGATGTCCTGGATGTGCTGACAGTGGTGTTTTCAGTTACTCTGTAAAGCCCCTCATCCTCTGGGTGTCATGGAGCCTAACTCAGCCCCTGGGACATGGGTGTGCAAATCTGATCACCTCCACTTCATGGGAGATGGAGCAGGAGCCCAGACAAGTCAGGTGGCCCCAGCAGGTCACACAGCTAACTGGGAACCAGAAACTAAGGCCCTGGCACTTTCCAGAAGTCATCTGTAGCCAAGTCAGCTGCCCTGTTTGGCTGAAACTCTAATTCCTTCTCTTCACCCACTTACCTCGTTCTCTAATGTGGAGACACGTGTGCATCCAGGGCAAGGGCCAGGTGTGGAAGTCCAGCTCCAGTTACTGAGCCACTGAAGGGGCTTTTCCTCTCCACAAAGCCAACCTGCCATCAGCAGCAGGGCCCCCGGTATGCAGCCACCTGGGGAGAAGCAACCCCGGTCTCCACACCGGAGAGGGGTGCTCTGCTTGGCTACACCTATGAGCCTCACGGCCCAGCCGGAGGAAAGGATGACAATTTAAAAGTGGGAAGGGAGGGTGAGTGAAGGGTTAAGTCTGCAGGAACAGATTCAGGTCATAACCTATAAGATACAGGGCAGGGTGTCGATGGCTGGAGTGGAGGTGGACACTGGAGTTAAGGAAGGCCAGGATGTAGAAGACAGGATGGTCACAGCTTTCAGCTGAAATCTAGCTGCAGTCAGGAGGACCGGAAGCCAGGCCCCCAGAACTAGCCCGTGCTTCTACAGCACGAGAACCCCGGACGCTCTGGTCTCTGCTGGCCCTGACTCCTGTCTGCGGGTAACGCAGTCTCACTGATCATTAAGATGGTGACTGGTGGTGAAGATGAAGTACTTTGGAATGAGACATGAGTAATTCTCTTCTATGTGATTCTATCACACACAAGTCAAAACAGAAAAGATGATTACAACTAGAGAAGACTAGAGAAACAGTCATATGTGACAGGAAAGACTGGAAAACATGGGCCAGGGTAACAAGGCATTAAATACAATGTCAAATTCAGGAGATCTTACAACAACCAGCTTCTTTAATTAGAAAGCAACAAACATGCAAATGGCAAGTGTAGAAATTTATTTGAACCAACATTGTCTCTACCATGAGAACTGCTCTTCAACGTTGATCCAAGCTCCCCCGTGTGGAGGCTGGCAGTATTGCACTTTCATTGCTAGCACTCCTCATACATGGCAATTAGGGTTTAAAACATTCTGCTAGTTTATTTCACACATTCTCCCAAGTTCATGCACACAATCACTCCACACCAATGTCAGGTTATCCCCCCAAAAGGGAAAACTCCAAAAACCATAACCTTAAAATTGCACTGAAGCTCTGTAAAGAAAAAAATATAAGTGTCTTATACAAATATCAAAACATCCTAAGTGCTGGTCACTCAGAGTTGCTTATTCCTCATCCTCGTTTTCATTCTCCTGACCGGAGCCTTCTGATCGGTCACCCTCCAACCGGTCTGGAAAACAGATATGAGACTCACTAAAAGAAATACTTTTAGGGTTATGATTAAGATAATCTTCAATGCCTTTTATTTAAAGCTGCTTAAAATGTATAGAACTCAACACACCATTATGTAAAATTCAGTTCACCACTGTGTCTACATACTTAATTTTTGCCTCTACAGGGAAATTTTAAAAAATAAAGGAAACAACACTATTAACTTTGAAAATGCATGTCATTCTAAACAAACATTTCTTAAAACACTACAGATGGCTTTACCATGTATCAGTGGTGTGGCCTGGGTAAGTCAGTACAGAAAGCCCGCTAAGAAGGGCTGGAGCTCAGTGAGGGTGGTCACTGTTGTCATGAACTGACAGGTGATGCTCAGCATAGGGAGACATTTCATTCATGAGGTCAGTGAACATACTCTTGTTTATAATGGATACTGGAACTTTTTCTTGTTATGAGCACAGCTTTTGAATCCCTTCCTGAATAGTAGTTACAATATATGCATTTTGTGTTATCTGTGACACTGAGCCTCAGTTTATCACTGAAGACAAAACAATGATGAGGAAAACAGGGAGGTGCCTGTTCAGCCTTCCTGGCATGCTACCTTTCTGTCGTGGGCTCTGCCGACTGGGAGCGAATGGACGCTGAAGGCATTTATGATGACCAGGCCTGTGTAGGAACCTCCACTCAGAGAAGCAGAGCGGGTACGTTTTCAGGGGACTGTCTCTCATTGTGATGCTTTCCAATAAATCAGGTTCATGAGGACATGAGTTACTGTGCTAATGAGCTGCCTCCATTTCGTGACATAAGGAAGTTATATATATAAATGTTAAGTAATACCATGTTGTTGAGACACAATCCTAATTGGAACAGAGGTTGACTGTTCTTACCGGCCCGGATGTGGTTCAGGGAGGCCAGCATGCGGAGCATGAAGGAGGCGGGCACTGTGATGGTGTTCCTTGTCTCCTCCAGCATGAGCTCATTCCGAGTGATCACCTGGGGCAAGTGAAACCACCGTCAGAGACCACAGAGTGCCCGCACCGCCCCTGAAGATTAGGAGAACGGCATGAAAAAGAGCGGCCTTCCTTCCCTATGTGCATGCTGTCACTTTCCCTGTTAAGGCTTCTCAAGGCCAAACAGTTACTTTGACTTGCATGTGAAGAGTAACATGAGAGAACACGCCTCATGCAGTTGGCAGGAAGACAAAGGTCAACTCTAGATGCTAAAACATCCAAGAATTCCATTTATCTTTACTTGTTCCCCAGAGCAGTCTACGCTGTGCTCGATCCTTATTTTCGCAGAGAGGAGAAATGGCACCTTTGGGACAAAGTAGTGTTAAATTACTGTCCCTGGGTCATGTGGATCCTTTGAGAGTTGTTACCTCCGCTGAGGCAAAGTAATCTTGAAAAATAAACCTTTGGACAAGAGCTACCAACGACTTGTGTTGGAAGCACCAAGGAAAGGACTAACTGAATATCCGTGGCTCTGAGGGACCCAGTGTATATCATGGGCAAAGGAAAGAAGGAAGAGGAAAAGCAGAGAGGGTGGGAGGAAGAAAGGGAAGCCTGAGAGCAGGAGAAAGATGCCATCTGGCCAACAGTCCCCAGTGAAATGACAACTCTTTCAGCTCCTGGAGTCCCTCAGGGCCCTCTGCGGTCCTAAATGAGCTTTCCAGTCTGACTGAGCAACTTTCCCTGGCACTGTAGGTTCCGCACACAGATGTTTTCTTTACCTTCTAACAACTTGGAACCTGCTGGTCCTGTGTCTCCAGCGCTCCTTTGCTCCTGTCTGCCTGGTGAACGCAGTCCTAGTGACTTTTATAGCCTCTGTGAAGATGTCCCCATCCCATCGACTCCATTCACAAGCAGTTTTTCTTTTCTGCAGGCTTCCAAACGCTGTGCATACACCTCAGACACTGACTCTGTGCTGTCTGTCCTTCCCTCTTACCCATGCGCTCTGAGCGCAGGGCTGACACACAGTGTTGTGTAGATGTCTAGTGAGTGAGTGAAAGCACCATGGGAACTGTGCTGAGCTGTCAACCTCACCCTGAGGTGCTGCTTGACCCACTTACTAACATTTTTAAGTGACAGATCCTTACTTACCTATTTGTGCCCTCATCTACCCATAGGAGTTTAGCAATTAGTAGCTGATTAATGCAATGGACCCTAATTATTATAAGAAATCTATGGAAATCAACAAATGAAAACCCTGGTTGAAGCCGGGGGGGGGGGGGGGGGAGGGGGCATAGAAATCAGCTTTCTTATCCTAATTTCATAAAAGACCTAGCCCTTCACTGAACTCGGTTGGAAAACTACTGATTTAACAAGAAGTTGAGGAAATCTTAAAATAGAATAAAGGAAGATTCTCATCATTTGTGCTGCTACCCCTTGGCCATGATGATGAAGACACTGCAGTGAAATGATTTTCTCAAAAGGACAGTATTTTAATGATTCTTTACTGCAGTAAGCATTGTCAACCTATTTTTCTTAAACTACAAAACACTTAATCTGCTATTACTAATACTCAGTCTTCTAATTAGCAAAATACTAGTTCAATTTTTACCTCTAGGCATGGTTTTATCTTCATTTTTCTTTTTCTTAAAACTGACTTCCTTACCTGCATGAAATTGTTTTATGTTACCAACTAAGGGAGGAGCTGCTTTGATATTTCTTAAGAAAGCATTTCAGGAACAAGGTAAACTATGGTCTAATAAGTGTAATAAACATCTTACTTCATCAGCAAGTTTTCGGTTAAAAATCCTTGACTCTTCCAGTGGTGACCAGATCTTGATGTCATAATCTATGCCAGACGAGGCTAGAACTAGAAACAAAAAGTAGGGTTAACATAAACTCAGAACACATGCATTTATTCAAGCTATGCACACAGACACGTGTGTGTGTGTATGTATATAATATGTGTTTGTAGGGTACAGATGCAGGCATATGTACATATACATCAGGGCCTCGAATAAAGTCGTTCTGTTCAACGTCTTTTCACTGTGCCACTGATGGGATGCTGAAGAAACTTAATCTTGTTTATTATCATTAGCTTATGATAGAATCGGTTTTGTTACATGTTGTTTTACTTAAAGTTGCAGATCCTATCTATGACGTTCAGTGAGGACTTCCTGTGTATTCATCACAGCAAAAGTGAGCTGCAGTGGAAACTGTACTGATGCATGCGTTAACTGAGAATATTATTTTGAAGATTTCCTAAAAGTCACTCTAGAACAGTGGTTCTCAACCTTTCTAATGCTGCGACCCTTTAATACAGTTCTTCATGTTGTAGTGACCCCAACCATAAAATTATTTTCGTTGCTACTTCATAACTGTAATTTTGCTACTGTTAATGAATCGTAATGTGTTTTCCGATGGTCTTAGGCCAGTGGTCGGCAAACTCATTAGTCAACAGAGCGGCAAACCGCGGCTCGCGAGCCGCCGTTTGCCGACCACTGTTAGGCTCTACAGCAGCAGTTCTTAACCTGTGGGTCGCGACCCGCAGGTTGAGAACCGCTAGCAGGGTCGCCTAAGACCATCAGAAAACACAGATATTTACATTATGATTCATAACAGTAGTAAAATTACAGTTATGAGGTAGCAACAAAAATAATTTCATGGTCACCACACATGAGGAACTGTGTTAAAGGGCCGCGGCATTAGGAAGGCTGAGAACCACTGCTGTAGAGTATAATTTCAGACTACGGGCAATTTCCAATGGAAGGCAAGAGCACGCCAGTGAGCCTTGCAGGTTCAGTTTGGATGAGTAGTGAGAAGTTCAATCAGCTGAATCTCTTACAGCGAATACAAAGCTTAGAAGAAACATTAGGAGAACACTCTTTAACCTACTTCACCATACTTTCTGCCCAAAGCAGGTTATAAGTGCGTTTTGGTTTTAAACCCAAGCAGAGCTAGAAGTGACTCCCGCGGCTGCCTACAGATAATTCGGATTATTTGTACATTAACTAGAACACCCCTGGGGCTGATGAGCCACACTAATGATTTCTTGCCCTTGCCTTATGCAAGGTCCTCTTACTTGGGTCAAATGGATGTGGCTGCAGGCAGTTCACCACGTGATTGTCAGCCTCCAGAAGCATTAAATGCTCAGCGGTGTGACGATCCCAGATGAATATATGGCCGCAGTCAGAACCACTCATCACAAAGTTAGCACCCCAGAAATTGGCTTCTTTTATCTAAGGGTTTAAGAAAAGGAAGTTATAAGGAAATTCAAATCAAAGTTATGAAAATAAAGACTTATTCTATTCTTGTGTTAAAAAAATTAACTGGCTTAGAAAATAAAATACAAATTGAAGAGCGTCCTGGTCTTCTAGTATCTTCAAATCATGACAGATTTGCCAGCAAAGGGAATCCGGCCTTCAGTAATGAAGAGTCCCCCACGAGGACAGGGATATGTTCTTGTTCAATACTGTGTTTATAGTGCCTGTAACGGCTCTTAGCACACAGTAGGTGCTGAATTAATTAACTGCTAAATGAATGAATGAAATTTCTGGGTTTTCGACAGTATAACAAAAAGTACCAATCTTTTTCTTAGTTATTTGAAGTTCTCATAATTAAGAAGAAAAGATATAAACACATGTACTTTTATGAAGCAATGAGACAAGGGAATAGACAGTTGGAGTGGTTATGATGACATTTTTTTCAATGGATGCATACTAATGAACCATCAAAATCTTTGTGCTTCAGATTGGATTTTCCAGTCACTTTATCTGCAGCTGTCACTTTGCTATTTTTGGGAAGCAAAAGAGAAGAACCCATTCTGTTCTTACTTGGAGCTGTTATTTTACTTGCTTATCTTCTTTTTTTCTTATTCCATCCCCTAATTATTTTCCTCCAAAATTTTAACCAGCAAAATGCAAGAAATGTAAATTGGTTACTTCTATTAATAATAGCATTATTTTTGAATGATTAAATTGTTACTACCACTGATTTCTATAGAAAGCTTATTATTTCCCTAAAGTAAGAAAGCAGTTTAAAACTGATTCTATAGATACATTTTGAGAACTCAGTGAATGGGAGAACAGCACTTTCTAGACAGAAATGGTTCAGAATCACAGTTATGACACACTAGCCACCTCCCAATATTTCCTTAGTAGGTGACGGATGTAGCACTGGGTGCACAGATGTGGGGATTGTAAAAACTGGAAAAGACCTCAGAGATAATCAGATCTATTCTGTTCAATTCACAGATGAAGAACTTGAAGTTCAGGGAGCAAAGTGACTAAAACCAATCTTGACTTGTCCATCTTAACAGGGTGACGATGAAAGCAACCTGACTATATTTCTCAATGAATCTGAGTTTCATATATCCAAACCCTTCTCTCCAAAACAATCTACTAGGAAAGTACACAGCAAGTGTGAGAGAGAAAAGCAGCAGCAATGGTTACTTGTACAAGTTAAAAATTTAAACTCTACAATAATTCCTGGGTAGAGTTTCCTTATAAAACTATTGGTCTTCTCTGATATATCACAGGACTAGAATGATTTGCGTCTGGAGATAACCATGAAGGTGCCAGCTATATGGAGCCACACTGGCAACACAGGAGGATAATTGTTATGCAAAAACATTCATGCTATGAAAGTGCACATTCTGCAAAGAATGCCACGAGCACTTGGTACCATTGTCCTGGAGTTGCGATGGCCCTTATAAACCATCTTCACTAGTGGCCTTCTAATGTTCAGAGTGTCCAGTTCTTCCATTTCCTTCCTTTCTTTCCTCCGCCTGAAAAACTCCTGAATTCGGGCAACAGCAGAGCGTCTATGAGTTACATATGAAAAGAAAAGAACAGAAATAAATGAAAAACACTCACAGGCCACTGTGGAATGCAATGATGCACATTAAAGTCAGTAAGTCAGAAAATATGTAGACCAAATATTATCTCAGTAAGGCACCCCCACGGAAAGCATCAAAAGGCAGACATGACAGTGGGACTCCACGAGACTAGTTGAGTTACTAGAACAAGATGTTTTAGTGAACAGGTCACTTAGAGATTCGGTCCTGGCTAGGACGGTAAGGGGAGTAGCATGCGGCACACTGGGGTTTAAAGGGCTGTTTTACAAAAATGTAATACAGACAAATTCATGTGCAGTTTACCACAAATAAAACAAGTCCTAGTCCATGCCATTTTTCCTCTCCACATTAGGAAATGTAAAGGCATAAATAGAAACCAAAAGAAATTAAGGGTAACATGTAATAGCGATAAACATATGTTTTGAGATTTTGTTTAAAGATATTCCCAGCAAAGAACAGACAAGTCAAGAAAAAGAGAATAAATATTAACAAACGTGCAATAAAAAAAGACCTTCCCAGAGCATCTAAGCTATACGGATTCCATGGTGGAGTACAGATTTGGGGCAAGTGAGGCAGACTTTACTCTCCTAAGAGCTCAGCTGATGACAGAGCTGGAGACTGAAGAATAATGGGCTCTTAAGACTGATTTACTTATTAGAAGAAACTTGTCCTAACACATGATACTACTTAATAAGTTTCTTAGTCTGAATATGTTATTTAAAACATTGTATTTCAACATGTAATAGGCCAAAAATCTAAAATATATAAAAAGTCTATTAAGTCAGTAAGAAAAATGAACATTATAACAGAAAAATAGGCAAAGGACATGAGTAGAAAAATTACAGAAGAAATGAATGGTTAATAAATATATAAGAAGATGCTCAGCCTTACTAATAATGAGGTCATGATAAAACAATCTGATCTCTCTATTAGATGAACAAGACTTCTATCTGTCAGTGGCAGATAGAAGTATCACAGGAAAACAGGCACTGTTGCTGGGAGTTTAAAGCGGTTCTCTAGGTAAAAAGAGAGTGTACTCTTTTATTGTAAATTTTCCATTGAACACATATTCATACATATGAAGAACACCAAGCAGCAAACAAATATTCCTTAAAAGCCTACTGTTTGCAAAGTTGTTTTTGAGAATATTAGTTACCATTTCTTTTATGATTCATTATACTAACTTGGTGTATGATTTAAAATTCATAAAAGACATTAATATGTATGAAAAATTTCAGAAATAAACTCTTGGGCAATCACTAAAAGAAGTAAAATAAAAGTATAATTGATATGCCAAGAAAGGAAAGAAAATGGACGCATATAAAATGCTGAGTTAAAATCACAAAAGGCGAAAATGAGTGGAAGACAAAAATAGGAATGAGGAACAAGGGCAGGAAGAGACTGCCTTTTCTTAGAAACTTCCCCAGACCATCTCTCTGGTAGAAAGAAGCATCTGAGGCAGAGCAGAAGGAGTCTAATCTCATTCCCTCTGAGGGAGGTAAGGGTCACATTTCTGCTTATCACGGTTCACCAGTTCATAATAATATCCACTTCAATGGTTAAATGTGACTCATTTAAAGCAACATGGTATTTTTTAGTTAAAATTTTCGTTGTAAGAGCAGAAACTGGCTTTGAGTACTTGGGATAAAAGGTATAAACCAGAAATTCAAAAAAGCCCTGAAACAAATTCCATCTTACTGTTATTTAACTAGAAAGTGATAATTGGCAACAGACCAATTTGCTAAAAGTTACTTCAAACATACCTTAATGTGAAAACAGCCTAGAAACACCAGCATAAAAGCAAAAACAATTTTGAGACACTAACAGGGGATTTCTTAGTTTTTGGCTGATTTCGGTATTCCCCATGGGGAACTCCACCATTGTTGTATTCCTGATTGTTGCTATATATTGTGTCATATTCCACTTTGTTTCAGAAACAAATGGTAAATAATAGGCATGAGCCACCAGAATAAGGTACCAGGTTGATTTAGTCAGCACACCAGGTTTTGTGTAGATAAATAATGGTTCCGAGGTTCACTTTAATGTCATATTTTAAAATGTACCCCCGTGTTAATCTTCAGGTTGCAGAAGTGTTTGAGAGTAGTGTATTATCTTGATGTGTTGCCTTATTATGTTATTAAGGTATTTGTAAGAATACAGCGTTCTTTTTAAAAAATCAGAATCTTTATGCACAGAATTAGACTCAAGTCCACTTTTAGTTAATGACCTCAAGGAAAATGAGATAATGACAAAAAGTTGCTGTTATCCCAAACAGCTTTTAAAAATACCCTAAGTTGCATTTCTCAACAACATAGTCAAAGCAAGTCACCAACATTTAAAGTACATCATTTCAGGTTGTAGTCACTTTAGCATATGACACACTTGACGTGAGCATCCGTTAGGTGTGCACACAGGACGTTTCCTTTCATTCTATCCCCATGCAGTCATGCAGCTAAGACAGTTCGTGAAAAGCAACCTGCTTTACGATGCTTAGCACTGAAGAGTTCAGTACGTTCCAGGAGTATTAACTGTTAATAGGAAAGGTGGTTAGCTGTGGAAAAGGACGACCTGGCAAATTCATCGTAAAGAAAAATAAAAGAATGAAGGAACATACTGAATTACCTCATTATTCTATCACCTATTGTTGTTCCTCTGATAATAAATCTAGTGAAGGGAACACAATAAAGTCACTCACAGACCTCAAAGAACCAGATTTGTCAAGCATCAAGGTCACTACTTTCATCACCAAACATCTCAACCTGAAAAAACCTTTGCTTCCCTTTGTGATTTAGGGTATTATGTGAGAATCTGTCATTCAACTAAATGGTTGAATGAATGGTTGAGGAAATGAAGGAAGCAGAAACACTCACTGAAGGCAGATTAGAAGGAAGACCCTGCACTTAACACCTTTGTCTTTTAAACAGGTTAGAACCCAGCCCTGTTCCAGTGTAGGGACCTGCCAGGACTCAGATCTTTCATACCATCCCCTGGGCACCTTGGGAGACCCCTCAGGGCTGAGCTGCTCTTTTGGGAAATAACTAATTAAGCTCCGAGTTGACTCACTGTCCTAACCAGAAGACTATATAACAAGGGAGCGAAGAACAACACAGCTTTTAATGCCCTAGGAACCCTGTTTCTTCTCTATGATTATTCTTTTTTCTCTGCAATTTTCTTTAATAAAGAATAAACTTGAATCATTACAAATACTGAAAGTGACTAAATAGGTGATGGCAAATTTACTAGTATGTGAAGAATTTCGGCTACCAGAACCAAATTTCTATGCAAATAAATACTTTTTAAAAAAGTCATTAACAGGTTTATAGAGTTAATGTCTTGAATTCTGGAGTCTGTAACCACAACTTATTCGCAGGAAGCTTACTTAGATGCCCCCAGTTCTGAGCAGAGAACTCCTGGACTTTGCAGGTGGAAGAGCTGCTAGCTAGGCCTCTGCCCTCTACTCTAAGATGGATTAGGCACCTTGAAAACACTTTAAATAAAAACCCACTTGCCATTCATCCCACTCCCAGGCATGTGTGTCTATTTCTAAATCCCGTACGTAAAATCACTACGGGACACATGTACTATTTTTATGTATTGTTTTATCAATATCATTTTTATTTCTTCCTTCACTTTAGTTTCCATTTACTCTTCTATGTTCCTGCCCCAGACCAAGTTCACAGGGACCTAATATGTGGGAATCACAGACTTTTCATAAACTCTGGGTATCTGCCAGTCAAGGTGTTTTACCATACACTCTCGCCTGGTTTCTCTGTCAGACTGACTGGCTACAAAGGGAAGAGCAGCAAACTATGGCTCTTGGACCTAACCCTGCAGCCACCGTTTGCCGCTCTGTTGACTAATGAGTTTGCCGACCACTGACCTAGACTCTCGATTCCAATAATTACAGGCTGTTGTTGTTCCTTGTGATTAAGCCCCTATCCCAGTGGTCGGCAAACTCGGTCAACAGAGCGGCAAACCGCGGCTTGCGAGCCGCAGTTTGCCGACCACTGTTTTAAATGATTATACAAGGACCTACATAACAGCCTCCATTTTTCCTCTTGGCCGGCAAAGCCTAGAAGATTCACTCCCTGGCCTTTTAGGGAAAAGTCTGTGGACCTCTGCTATAGGGTCCAGTTCTGTTTACACCGAGACTAGCTGTAGTTAATAAGAGCATTCCATTTTAAAATAGCCATGTTAGTTGTTAAGGCCTTTATTTTCTAAGACATTTCCTTCTCATGCTTAATCTCAGCCCAAAAGTAAAAACCAAGGTCGTATTTATTTAACCAAAGTTTAAGAATACAACTCTTTAAAAAGATATCATTACTCTGCATTGCAAAGAACTGTTTTGATATTTTTATTAAATGTTTGTCCAAAATGTCTTGGCTATAAACTTTTTAGGTTTCATTTTTAAAAATTAAATTTGGGCTCTGGCCTGTGTGGCTCAGTTGGTTGGAGCATCATCTCATACAGTGAAAGGTTTGAAGTTCGATCCCCAGTCGGGGCATGTATGGGAGACAACCAATCGATGTTTCTCTCTCACATTGATGTTTCTCTGTTTCTCTTTCACATCGATGTTTCTCTCTCTCTCTCTCTCTCTCTCTCTCTCTCTCTCTCTCTCTCTTTTTCTTCCTCCTTTCCCTTCTAAGAAAAACAAAACAAGCCCTGGCTGGTTTGGCTCAGTGGATAGAGCGTCAGCCTGCGGACTGAGGGGTCCCAGGTTCGATTCCGGTCAAGGGCATGTACCTTGGTTGCGGGCACATCCCCAGTAGGGGGTGTGCAGGAGGCAGCTGATCAATGTTTCTCTCTCATTGATGTTTCTGGCTCTCTCTCTCTCTCCCTTCCTCTCTATAAAAAATCAATAAAATATATTTTAAAAAATCAATAAGTATGTCCTCAGGTGAGGACTTAAAAAAAAAACAACGTAATTTGGGACAAAGGAAATTATGCGCTCTACTATGTAATTCTTTATAGAAATTAAAATACAGACCTAAATACACACTTTCACCATTTTTAATTTCGGACCATTTTTCTACCCTAACCAAACTAATCTTGGTCAGCTTCTCTTTAAGACATGCATACTTTAACTGGGCATCCTATCCACGTGTGAAATGTACCCTGAGACCCCAAGAACTGAATGTTTTACAATAGAGCTTTGGATCCTTTGTCCCTTCAGAAATAAATTCTCAAAAATCATATGCCTATTTACAAGCTGGTAAATGATTCTTTTCCATGTTCCTAAGAAGCAAAGGGTCTTAAACCTTCACACTTTGGAATAAAAATCAACATAGCTATTCCTCTGAATTCAGAAGATAAACAGGCAGCAGTCTCAGGATGAAGAGCCCATAGAAAGGGCAGAGATAGTGAAGTATATTTTATACAGGTAGCTCAAGACTTAAGATGGTGCTATGGAAGTCAGGAACCTTAAAAACTACTTAGATGAAAGTCAGAAGGAAGATTTTTCACCATTTACAAATTTTTGGTAATTAGCTAGGAAAGAATAATTCAAACAAAATTCCTAAATATCAAAGAAAAATTGATGAAACTGTGAAGCAGTGATATAAACAGTTTGGCATCACATTCATATGTACATCTTTGTACAGCACGGTATTTAATTTCGTAAGCTTATTAAAACTGTTTTATAAGTGGCTTGTGTACTGTCCTCTGTTCTTCAACTGAGTTTCTCTAAGGGTAAAGATTTTATCCTTCGGGGACTCTTCAGTAAGTTTACTACCATGTCCTATAGAATAAAACAAAATAACACAGGGGACAAACTAAGGTTAAATACCTAAAATCAGTATACAGACTATCACATAAGTTCATTAGGAAAAGCAGGGAAGCAAATGCAGTCCCAGAGACGGTCTCAGATCTGGATGCGGGGAAGGAGAGCATGAATTCAAGAGTGCACACACCGCACAGCGTGGAGCCAGCACACACGATTCCTCCTTTTCCACTAATGTTATACTACTGTTTTTTAAAAAATTGCACTTAGGTCTAGAATATAGAGAACCCATGCTTGGTACCTCAGATTCCTCAAGTATAAAGCACGCTTGGTAAAAAAAAAAAAAAAAAGTGTTGTAACTAGCCTGGACAGAAGCTGCTAAATAATTATGATTTTCTGCAAGTGTCTAGTATCTATTAAAAATACAATTTCTTATTTAAGCAAACAAATCTGGATAGTGATATAGTATGTTTTATTTAAAAGTGGATAGTTAAATTTTATTTTTCATTATGACCTTAGTATTGTTTTTGTTACCTATGTACAGAAAAAAACAAGGACACGTGTCCTTTATACCACAGAGGCCTTAAATGTTCAGACTTAAACACAACTCTCACTCTCCACCCTAGGTTTTAGAAATTGTCAATTTGATTTTCTAAATGTGCTATGCCTGCTAACCTTGTGGGACTCCCTCTGGGTATGAGAGTGTTAGTTGTCTAAAACATATACTAAGAACGCTGAAGACTAATGTGTGCAGGTAGAGACGTATGATTAATCTCCAAGTACAAATATAGGGAAAAGTACCTGACCATGTTAGGAATTCAATTCTTTTTTTTAATAATTTTTTTTACTTGAGGTCCAGTGCATGAATTTGTGCACCAGTAAAGTCCCTCGGCATGGCCTGTGGGATCAGGCCAAAACCAGCTCTCCGACATTCCCCGAGGGGTCCTGGATTGTAAGAGGATGCAGGCCAGGCCGAGGGACCCCACCGGTGCACGATCGGGGCCGGGAGGGACGCGGGAGGTTGGCCAGCCAGGGAGGGACTGTGGGATGGACCATGGGAGAGCTCCAGGGCATGTCCGGCTCATCTCGCTCAGTCCTGATCGGCCGGACCCCAGTAGCAAGCTAACCTACCAGTTGGAGCATCTGCCCCCTGGTGGTCAGTGCACATCATAGCGACTGGTCAACTGGTTGACTGTCTGCCCCCTGGTGGTAAGTGCATATCATAGCAACTGGTCAACCGGTTGACTGTCTGCCCCCGGGTGGTCAGTGCATGTCATAGTGAGCAGCTGAGCGGCCTTAGCATATCATTAGCATATTACACTTTGATTGGTTGAATGGATGACCGGACAACCAGACACTTAGCATATTAGGCTTTTATTATATAGGATTGATTTCAGAGAGGAAGGAAGAGGGAGAGATAGAAACATCAATCATTGATCAGCTGCCTCCTGCATGCCCCACACTTGGGATCGAGCCCGAAACATGGGCATGTGCCCTGACCAGGAATCAAACCGTGACCTCCTGGTTCACAGGTCAATGCTCAACCACTGAGCTACGCTGGCTGGGTAGCAATTCAATTCTTTATCATGGTTACAATATTTGTTATTTGGTATAATTTTTCAGTTTCTAAATTAAGTTACTAAAATTTAGTAGAAATCAGAGAAAAATAATGTTCTCAAAACAAGAACTGCTATCACACTACCTTATCCAGTGTCAACAGAAAATCAGATACACTGAAGAGTAAAAAGTATCCAAAAACCTGCTAAAGGACAGGATGTCCACAGGGCAATATGATGCCTAACTATACCCGACTTCACGACTAAGCTGCTGGCCGTTCCTCCCTCCCACCTGCAAGCTGAGGAGCAGCCTCAGTGTCAGAGAAACAGCGGGAGACTGTGCTCCCTCTTCATGCACACTCTGCTTAGAGAAGGTACCATGTGAAATGATTTCGTTTGAAAAGCTCCATAAGTTTACATGACTAAGACATCCTTAGAGAAAGCAACTGTCCAAAATGGAGACTCCTTTATGTGACTTCAAAGAAAGACTTGTGAATTATACTTTTTACAGTTCATTTTAATTAAAAATTTACCAACCTGTCACCAGGTCCTGCTCGATACCTGGCACCTGGGATCAGGACTGGGTCATCGTCACTGTCATCGGTGTCCTGGAGAGCAGAGTCTGTGGCTGATGTTTCCTCGGGAGGCACGGGCCCCACAGCTTCTGTCTGTGTCTTAGGCTCTGCATCAGGGCTGCTGAGATGGGCAGTGCTGTCAGCACTGGTCTGATCCGAAGTCCCTGGTTCCCAGCCTTTCTCAGACAAAGCAGTGTCTTCTGGAACCCCACAAGGACTATCAGGATTGAAGTCGTTCCTTTCTCCTGAGCTGGAATCCGACGGCTCAGATGAGAACTTGTCTGATTGTGCTGTTGGAAAATAAAGTAGTAACAGGTGGTTATGTTGGCAACCTTGACTATTTCATCTAACTTCAAAGCTGACACAGACATTTTCTAATATAAAGTATCTATATATATGAAAGCCTAAACAACTGTTCGACTGTTCACTATGATGCGCACTGACCACAAGGGGGCAGATGCTCAACGCAAGAGCTGCCCTCTGGTGGTCAGTGTGCTCCCACAGCGGGAGCAGCACTCAGCTGACTGACGGGCGCCAGACGCCGGGCTCACAGCTGGCAAGTGCAGCTGCAGCGGCACAAGCCTCCCCAGCGGACACTCCCCGTGTGCGGCCCTCCCCCATCCGAATCAGGACCAGGATTGAGACCGGCATCGGGACTGACTGGGTGCAAGCCTGCGGCCGCTTCTCAGTCATGGGCATGCCAATATTGCCCTAGGACAGGCGCGTGGAGACCACAGCAGAGCAGCAGCAAGTCTACCGAGTGGTGGCAGTGGCAGGCGCAGGGGGGCTGGGATGAGCGGGAGCAGCACGGTGCCTGGCCCGGGCTCAGGCTCCTCCCCAGCCAGCTGCCGCTTCACGCACTTTTACATCCCTTGGGGGTATTGAACTGCCGGTTTCAGCCTGATCCCCGCAGGCCACGCCGAGGGACCCCATCAGTGCATGAATCTGTGCACCAGGCCTTTAGTTATATTTACTTTCTAATATAAACTAAAATATTCCCTAAACGGAGGGGAAAATTCCACAACACATCTATTTGGAAATTACCTGACTCTAGGAGACTAACACCTGAAGCAACTAGAGAGAAGACAGCTCACCTGTGTCTACTTGGCTCTGAACTGTGCTTTCTGCAGATGCACCTTCCTGGGATGTGTTCACATCCTCTGAGGATTCTTCAGGAGCTTCTGGGAAATAAACCAAATGATCATTAAATCCGCATTATTTTTTGTTTTAATCCTCACCTGAAGATATTTTTTTCATTGATTTTCAGAGGAAGAGTGGAAGGGAGTAAGGAGGGAGGGAGAGAGAAAGACATTGACGTGAGAGAGACACATCGATTGGTTGCCTCCCACATGTGCCCTGACTGTGGCTGGGGATCAAACCTGCAACCAAGGTACGTGCCCTTGACTGGGAATCGAACCCATGACCATTTTGTGTGTAGGCTGATGCTCTAACCACTGAACCAAACCGGCCAGGGCCCAAACTGTTTGTAGGAAAATAACCACCAACTTAATACTCCAGCTCTCTTATGTATAAGTAGTGCTTAACCCTTTGGGGGCCATGGAAACTTTAGATACTCAGATGAACCTCCCCTCAATATGACACAAATACAGACATGCACAAATACGAACACCCTCAAGGAGGGGTGCCCTCAGCCCCTTCCAGAGATGCCAACCTTTGGGAACTATATGTGAGAATATCTGGTGACAATGATGCCTCACAGCCAAGATGACCTTATCTTGCTTGTTTCTAATCGTCACAAAAGCTAAACTTAATACAGAGTATTTTTCAGCCCCTCAAACATTTGGCATAACCTGAACTATCATGAACCAATAGTACAGTTGAGCCTACTTTAAATTCTGTTTTGTCCATTGAAAACACTTAATTCTGGGATTTAACTCTAAGACCCATGAAGGATCCGTTTTTTATTCCTAACTGGACATCTGCTTACCTAATTGGACAGTTGTCTTACACATATTTAATTCTCGTAAACTCTGTTACACTGCAGTATCTGTTCACTTCTTAAGAAACAGAATTCATTTATTCCTCCATTCATCAAATAATTATTGAGAATCGACTGTTTCAAGCTCTTTGCTAGACTCTAACTTTCATATAATCCGGCAAATTGTCGCCTCGGACGGTCGTTTGACTGTGAGTTCAACCACTTGCTATGACGTGCGCTGACTATCAGAGGGTGGCATGGAACATGGCAGGTGGCGTCAATGCAGTGCTGGAAGCGGGCAACAGTAGAGGCGCTGCCAGCCCTGATGGGCCCCGACGAGAGCAGGACCGCAGCAGGATGGTGGAGCAGGTGAGCGGGTGGCACCAGGTCAAGGCAGGTGTGAGCGGGGGCCCAATCGCCCCACAGATGGCAACCAGTGGCGGCGGTGGGGGCCCTGGCCCTGACTGATTGTCCCGCAGGCGGGAAGGTGGAGCAGGTGAGGGGGAGGTGCCAGGCCAAGGCAGGGTGCCAGGCGGGGCTGCGAGCGCGAGCTGGGGCTGCAAGGGTGGGGGTGCGAGCTGGAGCCCAATCTCCGCAGGCCATCCTGAGGGACCCCAACCTATGCACAAATTCATGCACCGGGCCCTCTAGTGTGACATAAAAACATTCTAGGAAAGGGTTCTGAAAAAGTCCCTAAATGACACTTCTTGTATGAAACAAGATTCACTCATAACTCATTTAGATCATATTCCTTCTTTCTTTTCCTCCATAAACCACATACACACTGAAAAAAATCTAGACAGATACTCTGAATTCCACTGCTGGGTATAAAAACGGCAGGAGATCCAAAGTGACACTGACTGCACACACTGTCAGTGCGGTGACCACGTCTCCTGGCCATTTGGGCACAGAGGGAAACTGGGCTGCACTGTGATGCCCCATCTGAAATGCTGACAGTCCCTTCCCGGTGAACCTATTACCTATTTATCAACAGGAATAGCTAGACTAGAGGAAAAAGTAATTCATTAAAAACAAGAAACCAAAGGGCACCACTGAGGGATCAGAAAAATGGGTGGACGTCCATCATTGGGGATTGTGATGACAAAGCATGGTCACAGCTTACCTGTCTCGCTATCTTCTACTGGAGGCAGCTCCGAGCTCTGTGGGACCAGGGACTCCTCCTGACCCTCCGGTTTGCTATGGGTACCGTTCCCTCTAGAACTGGAGGTTGTACTGCTCCTGTCATCAAAACAAAGCAAGTGGTCCCACCAGTAAGTTAATAATAAACAAAAATTCAAGCTCAGATAAAATGTAGGGTGTATTATTTTAATAGTACTTACAAAATACCACTTTTGATAATCAAGGTGACTACTCTAACCTACTTATCTTAAAAAGGAGACCTAGAAATACAAAAGGACCACTTCCACACTGTTTTAATGCTTCTATGATTGGCTTCACCTTTCTATCCAGCTCTCTCTTGAATTTCATAACTTAATTACATTGTCTCCCTTCTTACCCTCACTAGGGACAGTTCACCCTAATCCTTACTGATTCTACAGACTTTGATCATATGCCCAATTTGTTGTTCTAGGCTACTTTTATTTTATTTTTTCCCTAGGCTACTTTAAAATTAATACTTTAAAAAAGGCCTAGACATTTCTTTGGTCTTTGCACTGCCCTCTGCGGACCACTTCCAGTTCGGACTGTTGTTCAATATGGCAGGTGACTGGGCACCAGTTTGTAGAAGCCGAAGACGTTTTCTGGGTTAGTTTTACTACCCACCTGATGATGGCCATAATTCTACTAGCATTTTTGGTGACAGCAGAATGCTAGACCAATTTAAATAAACAATTTCAATAAATTTCTGCGACGACCAATCATGGCATCACATATTATAGAGAGGGAATTTAGTGGGAAAGAAAATAGGGGAAAATGTATCTGACTCAGATTAAAATTAAATTAACAGAAATGTGACAATTTCTCTAATTTAGAATAAATGTGAACAAGGAAATGAAACTTAACAGTTACGATAACCTAAAAACCATTAATTATAGACAAGTATCAGTGACTCAGTAAACAATACAAATTATCATGAAATTTTTGGCCAAGATTTTATAAAAAACGCTTTTGGGCTAATTACAAACGTCAATTTGATTTTTTTTAAAAAAAGGGCATCCATGTATAATATGGAATTAAAAAAAAAAAAATGAATGTGTATCCATCTGGGTATATTCCCAGAGAAAAATGTCAGAAAGAACAGGCAGTGGTAAGTATCATTTCAGTAGCATTATTGTCAGTGATTCTTTTGTGCTTTTCTGTAAATTTTGAATTCTTTTTTGCAATTAGTATGTATTTCTTTTTAACCAGAAAAAAGTATATAGTCACTTGGGTAAAGAGAAACTAATGTCATATTCCACTGAGAAAGCTATGACACAGGCATAAATAAAATGCTCATGTATAATAGTTATGATGATTAAAACATCATGGCACTGATGTAGGAACTGAGAGCCATTAGTGGAAAAGACAAAGTAACAAAGTAAATAAATTTAGCATATGTTAATATGGCATTTTAAATCACAGAGAAATGAAGAGACTGGGACAAAGGAACCACCATGTGGAAAAATTAAGCTATAGCTCTATAGCACACTTTATGGAGAAATAAGTTATAGAAGGACTAAACATATAATTTTTGATATAAAATCATAGAAATTAAGAGGAAAACAAGAGAAAGCTTTCTCCCTAATCCTGGGAAGGACAGGCTTTTCAAGCAAAACTACCATAAAACTGAAAGACACAACAAACTGGGGGAAATATCTGCAACAAAGGGAAGTCAATGGTATCACCCCACTTATTCCTATAGAAATAAACACCTCTTATAAATCAAGAAGAAAAAGGCAAACACTGCAGAAGAAAACTGTGCCAAGGATCTGAAAGGCAGTTTACAAAAGATGGTACTTGCAGCTAGCGATTCTTTAGGGCTCGTCAATGTGCTAAGTGTCATATACTTTTTCTGCGTGGTCTCACTAACTCTACAAGCACCTCTGAAGTAGGTTCTATTAAATATGCCCATTTTCAGGTGAGAAAAACTGGAGTCCAAGCTCTTAGTCCATTGGCTCAATTGCCTCATTTGTCCTCAAAGAAACTAAACTAAGAGTAGGACGCTCTGTGGCAGAGATGAAAAAAGACTGCATTCTTTCTTGAAATTTTTTTTACAATGAATATTGAATACTCTCATAATCAGAAAAAAAAAAGCTAATTACTTCTTTGATAAAGAAATAAGAAACTGGTGAGTAAGAGAATATAATTCACGGTCAGTTTTTAGAGACGGACAAGTTCAAAAGAAGAGGGACTGAACCTTTTTTTTCTTAAAAAAAAAAAATAGTGCTCAAATGAGATTCTTTATAAGAAACCAGCCCCTCTGTCCAGAATTATGAGAATAGAAAAGACAAACAGAATACGAATGATAATCTTCTGTGATCTTAAATTACATATTAAGAGAAAGGGCCATAGATATCCTAATTTTAAAAAGCAGAGGTCAAACGCTAGGGCTCATAAAGAAATTCTATTGACTGCACCTTCAAATACATATCCAGAATCCAGTCTCCTCTTACTACCTCCCCTGTGCCCGTCCTGCCCAAGGCACCGCCGCCGCTCACCTTGCTAGTGCCACAGCCTGTTCTCTGATCTCCCACCTCTACCGACGGCCTATGTCTACACAGCAACCAGATATCCTCTATCCTTCAAATGTCCTCCTCACTTACTCGGCTGACCTTTTCTGCCATTGCTCTCTCCTTTGGTCACTCCCCTCTGGCTACACATGTATGCTTCCCCTACAGATCCTTACACATAGTAGGTCTGCTCCTGCAGAGCCTTGTGCTGGCTTTCTCTCTGCTCTTCCCCAAGCTGTGCACAGCTCACTCCTCCTCATCCTCCCAATGATGCTGCCCACCCTGTCAACCACCCTCACCTGCTCTCTTTTCTTCCAGAGCACTTAGTACTCTAATGTATTATACAATTCACTTATTTATTATGTGTATTGTCTGTCTCCTCCACCTAGAATGTGAGTTCCTACAGGACAGAGGTTTTTTTCCCCTATTTTTTTCACTGATGCACTCCCCATGTCTACAATAGGGTCTGGAACATAGAAAGTATTCTATAATATTTGAAAATACCACTTAATCACAGATTTTAATGTAAAATACATACACACGTAAACACAAATAGAAACCAGTGAATTGAAATACATAAATATTAATAGCATATGAACATATAATTAATTATATATTAATAAACAATATATAACTACATTATATATTATTTATGCATATTATATATTATATTAATATGTGAATAAGTATGTTAATATATTAATTATACCAAGTAATTAATATATTGGTTATTAAATGATTAATACAATTACTATATATAATATGTAGTTATATTAATACATAATTAATGATATATTAGGAAAGATCATATTACTTTTTTATTAATATTAAATAGCAATAGTAATAAATGTAAATAAAAGTGTTGGAGACAATCTGAAGCAGAAGGCCATGAGACAGTGGGAAAGAATATAAGAAGCCTACATAACTGATTTTTTTAAAAGAGTAAGATTTAACTAGGTTAATGGGAATAAACATAATCAGAAATATCATTAAAGAGAACCTATACAACCATTAAATAAATATAAAGCTCAACCTTACTAGTAATCAATTAAATAGAAACAAATGTTATTTTAAAATCAAATATACAAGTTAAAAATAAATGAATATATTGAATATTGGCCCAGAGATAGCAAATGTGTACTTTCATATGCTGCTAGTAAAATGGAATGATACAAGATTCTTTTGAAAGTAATTTGGCAATATCTTTGACCTAGATATAGTTCATTTCTGGAAACATAGCTCAAATCAGTAATCTTAAAGGTAGGAAAAAAGCCTGTAAACAAAGATATTCATTATAGTCTTATTTAGTTAAGTAAAAAAAAGGATAAACAAATTCACTGCCCAATTAAAGAGAAATGGTTAAGAGCACTGTAGTACATCTACTTGATGGGCTATATACAGGGAGTAAAATAACATTTATGAAAGCTAAGTAGTAACGTGAATATTTATTATAAAGTTAAGTCAAATAAATGCAGGGGAGAATAGAGTACATTCAACACGATTAAAATTACGATTTAAAACTCAAAACAAAAATCATACATATATATATATATACACACACACATACATACACAGGACCAAGACTACAAAAAGCTCCAAAATGCTAGGTTCATTATTTTTACACAAATGATCTATAGGTGATTAATTCTTTTTATCTTCGGCATTTTCTATCAAAAGGAATATCTCAGAACTAGCAACATCAGCATCACCTGGGAAGTTTCTAGAAATGCAAATTCTCGGATCCCTCCTCAATCTGAATAAACTCTGAGTAGGGCCCAGTCCTCTGTTTTAACGAGCTCTCCAAGTGATTCTGAAGCACACATTATAGCAAAGCAAGGCACAAAGATGATGAAGTGCTGCATATAATATCTAACAAAATCCTACAAAATGGCTAAGAACATCTTTACAAAAATATGAACTTACCATTCATCTGTAAAGTTCAGTTTTATTGTGCTTGTAGTTGTTCCTTCTGTGCTGTAGTGCAAACTTAAAACTGGTTCACCTGTCCCTGGTTTGGGGCTCAGCTTTTCATTATTGTTATCTGAAAATTGTGTTTAAAACATTTGAAAAAGTCTCTGAAACCAATAAAAGATGACATTTCCTAAAATTTATAAAACTTAAATTAGGTTGTCCTCATCATAACTCTCACATCTGTTATGGTTCTCACTTAAATTCAAGGGCAAGTGTCATAGAAACACTCATATTCCAAAGCGGCACTGCATCCTGTTCTAGCCTTGTGTACGTGACTCCCTTGGATTCAGGTGGAAGTCAGACACATTTGAGAACCGCATTTCATCATTAGGGACTCAAAGAATATTAACATGCAATGACATACATTATAAACTGGTACTTTTATTTAACAGAATGCTCATGATTTTCTACTTCAGTTGCTATAGTATCAATAGTAACTACCATGGGCTCCTTCAGAAACACTGAGAGGATGCAAGGGCTCCAAAAGGAAATTCAAATTCATAGACATAATCAGGGGGAGGAGGGAGAAAATTTCCGGTGCTTTGTAATTTTCTAAAACTCTCTGTTATTAGAACATATGTTTTGGTATATTTCATCTCTCCCTCCTGGCTAATCTTGCAAGGAATTTGATCACTAAATTAGAGAAAAGGGAATTTCCCCTTAAAAATCTATAGGTGATTTCCATGACATACCTCTATTTCAAAGAACATAATATTTGTAAAGTGGCAAATAAAATCAAGAAACTCTATAGAAATTGATATAGACCACTTCAAAGCCACCCTCCCAAGTATAGATATTCAAGGGCAAAATTAAATAGGGCTTTAAAATTTTTCCTTTTTATGAGAATAGCAGCTTAGGGGAGCATTAAAATACATAGGGAATACAAATTGCTATGAAATCAAACATGTACCGTTTCTGCCAGTGCCTGCGGAAAGAGAACTCTTCTGTGATATAACTGTTTTCTTGATACCAGTTCAAGGAGTGATATAATAATATAAAAATAAGCTTTGTCTTGTAAGGTAACAACAAAAACAATAACAACTTAACAAAAACCCAAACTACTTAGGCTCTGTGGTCCTGAGGTCCACTTATAATAAAGGACTTCTGTCTTTTCGAATTCTGCTGGGAGACACTGGCACACTTATTAAGAGAGAATCTCAGAGACCCTTTGTCTAGCTTTGATCATGAGAGAGAACAAGTCACAAGACTTCTAAACAGAACTGTGGAGGAAGGAAAGAGATTCTCTCCAAGAGCTGAGAAATCAAGCTGATAACACTATCTTTACCTTTGTCTCATGAAAAGTCCTCTCCAATAACATCAATTACTATTTGAAAATAAACATGTAAATGAATTCTAAAGCCGATTTCCCAAATGGTAAAATCACTGTACTACTTGTGCTATGACTTATGTCCTTGATATAAACAGCACATAAATTAGCAATCCCTTACAACCATGGTCGGCAAACTGCGGCTTGCGAGCCACATACGGCTCTTTGGCCCCTTGAGTGTGGCTCTTCCACAAAATACTACGGCCTGGGCGAGCCTATTTTGAAGAAGTGGCGTTAGAAGTTTAAGTTTAAAAAATTTGGCTCTCAAAAGAAATTTCAATCGTTGAACTGTTGATATTTGGCTCTGTTGACTAATGAGTTTGCCGACCACTGCCTTACAACATCCAAAGATTCGTTATCACACTATTTTATAAGAGGTATTTTGCCAAATGACATTCTGATAAAATAATTAACAGACCTTTAGCTTACATAAAATTACCAAGAATGGGACTTTTAAAACATCTATCCTTCCCTTGACCATCTCTGAAAATGTTGATGTTTGTTAGTCACTTGTCCACACAGCTTTCCTGTACTCTTTAGTTCTGTTGCTGAAATTTTGGTCTCACTGCTGCCGAAGTCATGGTCTTCAGGCATCTGGAGTTGGTGAGGACAGCGGAAGACTGCTGCTCAGGGAAACTAAGCGGCAGAACGGGACTGGTGTTTTCATTATCTCACAACGTTTTATAAAGGGCTTTGCTGTTTATTTTCATTTCAAAGTAAAGAGGATTAAAAAGAAAACCATGCAGGTGTGAGAGAACTGCAGGACTAAATTTCCTAGATACACCTTGGTTAGGAAGCCTTGTGAAATTTAAATGCTACATCAAAGCTTTCCTTTAGAATTAGAAAGGGTTTTAGATTTGCATGCTATGACTACAGGAATATAGTAAGCAAAGAGCTGTCAAGAGGTCAGAATGGTGTAAAAAATATCTTATTTAAACAGACAGGACCCACCACCATCCAAAAGCAAGAAGCTCTGAGATGGTCACTGTTAATTAAAATCTTCTTCCTTAGGCTATCTACTACAGAGCTACCCTTAACTCTCTCATGAATATAATCTATATACCAGTGGTTCTCAACCTTTCTAATGCCGCGACCCTTTAATACAGTTCCTCATGTTGTGGTGACCCCCAACCATAAAATTATTTTTTGCTGCTACTTCTTAACTGTAATTTTGCTACTGTTAATGAATCGTAATGTAAATATCTGTGTTTTCCGATGGTCTTAGGTGACCCTGCTAGCGGTTCTCAACCTGTGGGTCGCGACCTACAGGTTGAGAACCGCTGCTGTAGAGCCTAAGACTATCAGAAAACACAGATATTTACATTACGATTCATTAACAGTAGCAAAATTACAGTTATGAAGTAGCAACGAAAATAATTTTATGGTTGGGGGTCACCACAACATGAGGAACTGTATTAAAGGGTCGCGGCATTAGAAAGGTTGAGAACCACTGCTATATACGGTAAATCATGTCACACAGAGTAGTATTCATTTAATTTATAAAATGACTACAGTTGACGTAAGTTGTTGGGAACTCAGAAGTCTGTGTAAAATTGTCCCCTCACTATCTAGGCAGAATGAACCCCTCTGTCAGCTACACAACTTCAGACTCCCGAATCCAGGCACCTCCCTATAGACTGCACATAATCAAGGTGTCTCTGGCCAAAACACTATGCAGCATAGAACCAAGTTTCTCCAAGCGAGGTATGAGTGGGAGGGTCTCTCTGAGGCCCAGACCTCACAACCTCGCCTGTTCCATCCTGCTCTTTCCAGTTCAATGCTCCTCAGCTGGATCATTACAATCTATCAGGTTTAGTTTCTCAGAAATAAAGTTCCCTGACTTACCAGTAAATTCATTCACAATTTGTTTCTGATAAAGTGCATATTTTAAGCTACAAATGTCTAAGAAAAATCTGCTTTAAAGAGCAAAAATATTACATTTGTTTTATATCTACTGTATTTGAAAAAAGTATTTATAACCATTTTAGTTCTCCCTAATTTGCTCTATTTGTTAGAGGTTGGATCAGCACATTCTAAAAATGTTATTACTGAAAGCCTTGCTTACATAATGCAGATATATACTACTTAAGACTTCTGCTAAACAGGTAGAGATTTAAGAGACATAAGGTTAGAGCTTCACCTCAACACACAAACGACACTATACCATCATGACAGTAAGTGAACATACTGAGTACTCATGTCTCGGGAGAAAGATGTACTCTTTTTTCAACCTTTGTAGCACCTGTCACCATCTCCACTTTCCAGATGATGAAACTTTTCTCCAGTTACCTAGTTTCCTGCAACATGAAGTTCCTACTTACTAACTAGACTGACGTGGAAATAGCTTGACTACAAAGTAGAAAATAAGAGTGCTTGAATAAATAACTATTTTGATTCAGAAATATCAACTGTTACTGCTGCTATTCCTCAGAGGGCTGTGTAACCCATTCATTCAGCAACACTACTATAACTGATCAACATCCTGGTAGCCACGCTGTGACTCTGGCTCCGGAGCACTGGGCAACTGGAACACCTTCTTCCAGGGACTTAGAGACCGCACTGTTTCTTACTCCTCTAAAGACATCAGAGGAGAATAAAGTAACTGGAGTGCACTCAGCATCAGGACAGTGCAGTGGGGAAGTCACTTTGGCCTTGTCCGACACTGCTAAGATTTCAGGCGCCATTCTATATTGCTTAGTGACTACAGTTATGAAAAACAACCTATGACGTTAGTAGCTCAGCATGCTCTCAATCAAGGCGAATGACACCTAATTAAAATACATGCTTCAGAAGCACAATAATCCTGTATTATAAAAGGTTACCCGTCACTATGATGCGCACTGACCACCAGGGGACAAATGCTCAATGCAGGCAAGTGCGGGCTCACAGCTGGCAAGTGCGGTGGTGGGAGCCTCTCCCACCTCCGTAGTAGTCGGACATCCCCCGAGGGCTCCCGGACTGCAAGAGGGCGCAGCCGGGCTGAGGGACCCTCCCCGAGTGCACGAATTCCATGCACTGGGCCTCTAGTAACCACATAAAAATGACAATGTATGTCCTGGAAAGACTTCATTTTTCAGGGTTAGAAGTGAATAGTCAATAACGTAAGATTCTTGACAAATTTAAAGATCCCTTCCAGAAATGGTACAAAGCCCTTTTGTCGGGCGAATGCATTGGCTCAGAAAGAAATTTCAATATGGGCTGGAATATAATTTGAAAGCAACTTACTTCAACTTTAATTGTTTAATTAGGTATCTTCCAAGCCTTTCACAGAAGAACCACAAATTAACTTTTTTTGGTAATGCATGTTTCAAACCATTTAATCTGTGCATTTCTACTATGAAATTATATTCATTTGTGGTTCTAAACACACATGCTCAAAGACATACCAAAAAAATTAAGTGTGCTAACAGTAGTACAAAATATACTATTTAGAAACTAGGTTTGTATATTCTACATCCTAAATATTTCTTGAATCGCTTCACCTCTCTCCTACCTTACTTCTATCATCGGGTCAGAATCTATTACCAGGAGAACCTCCTACATGAGTTAGTCTCTGGACAATTCTCCCTACTTGTGTGGAACAAACCAGACCAGGCTACACTCCATAATACACATCCTCCATAGCTTCCTGATGTTCTTAATATAAAATCCCAAACCTGAAAATGTCCAAAAGATCCTTCCCCATCTGGGCCCTCCCCCTCTCTTGATACCATGACAAGCTCCGACCACACCAGTTGCTTTCAGTCATCAAATGTGGTTACCTCAGGCCCTGCCCATGATGTCCCTGCTCCCTTCACCTGACTTAGCCTGACCCTCTTTCAGGACTCAGCTGCTAGGCCCCTACCAGAGGACTCTTTCCTACATGTTCCCCATTGAACTCTGCTATTTTCTCTTTATGACACTCATCACACTTACATTTATTTGTTCATCATCTGTCTTAATGATCACAGAGGATGAGCAAAGCACAGTCGTAATGATTACAGATGCTGGAGCCAAGCTGCTTGGGTCTGAATCACAACCCTAACACTTAGACCCATTTCCTGTGTGTGACGTTAGGCACACTTAGAATAGTTTCTTAACCTCTCTTTGCTTTAGTTTCTTCATCTGGAAAATGAGGATAATAACACTCCCTACTGTATGAGGTTGTAGTGAGGATTAAGTAAAGTAACCATACAAAAATTCCTCAAAGTAATATTTGGCACAAAAAAATGCTATATTAAGTATCTATGTTATTGTTATTATTACAGTTAATTGACTCTCTTATTGTTAATAATAGTGTTATTGTTAATCAACTCTATGTTCCAAGCTCACGGAGCATTAGCTTTATTCACTTATGCATCCTAGTGCCGAGCCCAGTACTTGCCACGGGTAGACAGGCATTTAAATATCAGCTGAATTCATGAAAGAGACATTTACAAACATGGCCCACCATTTATTGCATTTGTCTTTACACATTTCTTGGCATTTTGGTTTCTTCACCAATAAGGTGAAGGTAGTATTAGCATTTACCTCATTAAATAAGAACAAATGCGATAATGTATATAAAATTACTAAAACATTCAAAAACTCAAAAAATGTCAGTTATTTTTATCTCAGACAATGCTGAGTGAGAAACAATTTAACTGAGATATACTGACTTGGTTTAGCAGGCAAGTGGAGCAATAAGCAGATGCAGAAAAACTAAATAGGACTTAACCTCCAAAAGAACAGACGCAGGGAGCCTGCTCTCTGAAAGTCCATGCTCCGCCACTTCATTTGACAAAAGACCTACATTAGCACCTGTTTTCACCAAACCAAAAGAAACCCAAAGAGGGCTTTTGCTTTCATGAAGAGAGACACTGGTGTTTGTTTTGCATGAACCGTGATAGAGGCAGCGTGCACCTAAACAGCAAGTGGCCCCGTGGTCCCGGAACTACACTGGGCATGTCTGGCACCGAGCTTTATCTCCACTGATTAATGCTTCCCTGCTTTTACAGTATGTTGGTGTTATTTTAGGTTTTATGCGTTATTTGGTATGATTTGGTCTGGAAACGCTACCAAACTTTTCCATATTAATTAATGGTAATTGCATCTTCATTTTATTCCATTTCAGCTTACAAAGGTTTCATAGGAACCTCTTCTTTCAGAGAGCGGGAGACCTGTGTATCTCTACCTGGACGTACCAGACTAGGAGCTGGGGAGAAGGGCCTGAATTACTTCATTCTAAGCACCTAAGTGATAATTAGTTCTGAGGAATACAGAAAATCTAGAGTAAAGTCTGATTTTACTATTTTTCTCTTCAATTTAAAATACAGTATCTATAGATAAAGTGCAGTGTGATGAACACTGAACTTATATTTACCATTAACACAGCAGGCTTCAATTATTAGACATTTATTTAATGACGATGAGAATTGTCAGAGTGAATTTAATGGCTATCTAAAATATAATTTGATGCAATCTTGTCAAGATGATATTGCTAAAATAAAATTTCAATTTGGTGACAGGTCCAATTTTCCAATTTCCCAATCTACCTAATAAAACTAGTAAATCTGTTTCACTGGGTTCTGATCATTCAAGTCTCTTTCTATAAGTAAATATTTATTAACATCAAAAGAAGTCTGGCCCAGCTGGCATACTTCAGTGGTTGAGTGTCAACCTATGAATCAGGAGGTCACGGTTTGATTTCTGGTTAGGGCACATGCCTTGGTTGTGCAGGAGACAGCCAATCAATGATTATCTCTTATCACTGATGTTTCTATCGTTCCCTTCCTCTCCCTTCCTCTCTGAAATCAATAAAAATATATTTTTAGAAAAGAAGTCTGCTTATGTAAAATAGTACCTAATGGATAGTTAACATTTATATTTTTAAGCCTGTAAATTAGCATTCATCTCTCTCTAAACCTGGAATAGAAAGTGAGTGTCTGCCTACATGCTTAAATTATACATTTCATAGCATCATTGACTTCCGCTGAGGGATAGTCACCGTGATGAATACAAAACCACGTGGCTTTAGTCATGGCTGAAATGTAAAACTCAGGCAAATTATTTTCTCATACCCTCTCAAAACTTAAATGTGAAGATCACAGTCTTCTTTTGCTGCTGTTGTTTTAATAGAACAAGGAGAAATTGCTGGCATAAATATTTTTAAGAGGAAAAATTTGTTAGTTTCAATAATATAAATAGGGCCCTAACGAGTTTGGCTCAGTGGATAGAGCGTCAGCTTGTGGACTGAAGGGTCCCAGGTTCGATTCCGGTCAAGGGCATGTACCTTGATTGCGGGCACATCCCTGGTAGGGGCTGTGCAGGAGGCAGCTGATCGATGTCTCTCTCTCATCGATGTTTCTAACTCTCTATCCCTCTCCCTTCCTCTCTGTAAAAGATCAATAAAATATATTTTAAAAAATAATATAAATAGGCAAGATAAATAATATGTCAGAAGAGGAATTTTTCCTGCAGGCATAATTAGAGATATAAAAAAATAAAAACTACTCATTGAGGCATACTATTCAAACTAAAGAAAACACACAACAGATATCATTGTTACCAAATGGATTTTCTAATTAGCTCAGAAGGGCTGACTGTGTGTACACACAACCCTAACTCTGGAGAATACTTGAAAATATTTTACAACAGGATTGAAACAATCTGCATGTTGTACACTTATTTTGTTTCTTAAAAAGTATTTTGATAAAACAAAATAAGAACTATGGAGAAAGTATGACTCTCAATGTTTAGACTATATTTGTTTCTAAAATGTTGTACTTTTGTTAAAAATTCAAGATAAATAAGCAAAAACACTATTTGCAAACAACCAGTTCAATAATGTGTACATAATTAATGAAAGAAAAACATTTTTTTCAGTGAAGTAAGCCATTAAAATGAAAAAAAAAAATATTAAGAACATTTTTATCCTTGGTAATCACCTCAAATAAATAATCGGATATATATATATTTTTCAAGTGCCAGCTTATTCCTTAGTGTGGGTCTGCCAAGTAGAAGGATATAGAAACCTAGTATCATTGAGAAGTGTTACTGCATCCTTGGGTAAAGTCTAGGGCAGTGGTCGGCTACCACTGACCTAGACTCTCGATTCCAATAATTACAGGCTGTTGTTGTTCCTTGTGATTAAGCCCCTATCCCAGTGGTCGGCAAACCGTGGCTCGCAAGCCGCATATGGCTCGCGAGCCGCAGTTTGCCGACCACTGGTCTAGGGAGTCTGCAAGCCCCCTCAGAGAAAGAAGCCTCCTAGTCGGCATGAGTCTACAATCCACTCTAGTGAGGATTAGTGGGGAAGCTAAGAGCTGACTGAGGCTACCTCTCACGCCCCATTGTCCAGTGCAGAGAGAATCACAGTGCATTCATGTCACCAGGCCCCAGAGGACACCGTGGTCCTGAGTCTCAAATAAAGCAATATATTCAATACTATGGAAAATTAAATTAAAACATGTAAAAGCACCTGGGCTGAATTATCAATTAAAAATACATTAGTGTTTCTTTAAAAGTATGGCAATCTAAAATATGCTTAAACAACCATTAGTTAGATATATATTCAGAAAGAAAACTTATTAAATCTACAACTTCTTCCATTCTACAGTTTTGAAACTACACCCCCCCCCAAATATTACATTTCCTCTATCTTTTCATTCCTAATTGAGCTTACTGAAAGCGTCACCTACAGACCAATGTCTCCACTTAAAAAAAAACACCTTTCCACCACCTCACTGGAACTGCAATGCCAAAGCAATCGATAACCAGCCAACTGCCAACGCCGGTGCTTCCCATGGCACCACTGACCAGATCCCCTCAACTTTGGAAATGGCACCCTTTCTGCCCCTCCTGTCTCTCTGATCACTCCTTCCCATCTCCGAGCTAGACTCTCTCTCTGCTTGCTCCTGTATAGACTCCTTTTCACTCACCCTCTTATCCTCAACAACCTCACCACTCCCACCTGGAAAGTGGCGATTCCTAGTTTTTATCTCCTCCTCTGACCTCTCTGGTGATGTCCAGAATCACATATCCATCCAACTGTCTATGAGATTGCTCCATGTGGACATCCCAAGATACTTCAAACTCAACATATGTAATCGTCCTTTATCTCTTTCCATGATATCCCATACCAGTGGTCGGCAAACTGCAGCTCTGTTGACTAAGGAGTTTGCCGACCACTGTCCCATACCTTATGTAAATTAAGTACCAACTTAAATTGAATATGATATTTAATACAATTCCATGGAAATTACTCCATGTGATTTTATAGACTATGAAGCTGGCTACAAACTCTCTGGTAGTAACATAGTCTTCACATTCAGATATATTTACCCAAAAAAATTATTTGATTAGAGAGCAGTTTTAAACAGTAGTAAAATATAAAATGTAATGCCACTATAATTGTATTTAACCTCAAAGTAATTATTTTTCACTGTTAATACCACTACAATAAATATATAAAGTTAAAGTATGCTTAATTTCTTAGTTTTAAAATTAATTTACCAATTCATTCATTCATTCGTTCTCAAGAACAGAAAAACTGCCCGGCCAGCGTGGCTCAATGTTTGAGAGTCAATCTATGAACCAGGAGGTCAAGGTTCGATTCCCGGTCAGGGAACATGCCCAGGTGGGCTTGATCCCCAGTGTGGGGTGTGCAGGAGGCAGTCAATTAATAACTCTCTCTCATCACTGATGTTTCTCTCTCTCTCTCTCTCTCTCTCTCTCTCTCAACCTTCCTCTCTGAAGTCAATAAAAATATATTTTAAAAAAATAAAAATCAGAACAGAAAAACCTATAGCATAAAACCTACTTGTATAAACAATAACTTAAGATTAGAAGTACAGGAGTTTTCCAATTGGCTTTAAAATTAGTTTCTGAGTATTTCTCCAAGAAGATAATTAAAATTATTTCACACCAAATAGGTTCTTCAGCAATATTTCACTTTCCCAGTACCGCTGATGAGTGAGGCATCCTGCGTATGGAAACACTGGGCCAGGTAAGCCTCCGGGCTTTCTAACTCAGTTTTTTATGACTTTCTGAAAAATGTCTGTAATGACTATCTCATCAGGCTCTGCTCCAGGCTCTGAGGCTGACTCTGCACCTCTCTTGCTTCCGAAGTGTAGGCAGGAGGTGGAAGTCCTTTTCTTTCTGACTGTGGCTTTGGAGCCTCAGGACTGTAGCTCATAATTGTATTCCTTACAATTACAGCTATCCAGAGCTTACCCACCAGAAAAGTGAGACATAAAGCCAAGTATCACGACTATAGCAATGTAGTAATATATAGTACTACCATGTTCAAGTAACCTTTTCTAAATTACCCACTAGGTAATATGCTAACCTCACATCCACAGTTCTACACAATTTTATGATAGATACCTAGAATAAAAAATGGATATACTTTATATCCACTACAGTACCGGTATAGGAAGAGAATTCAATTTGGCATAAAGGGCCAAAGGTAGAAATTACCTTAGTTTACACAGAACATAATTTGTATAGGTCAAGAAGGCACCTTGCACAGTACCACCTAGGGCAATTTAGCCCACAAATACTGACTCTTAAACCGTAATAAAAATGGAACCTTCTGGAAAAGGAGAGAGGTTGGCCTATGCACTGCAATAGAACTATGGATGGCGGGCATAGCACATCTCCTGTTGCACGCACCCTGTTGCTCGTCAAGTGACATGGATCCGAGCTGTTTGTTAACCACAGAAGAAGGAGAATCTGAAACAAAAATGAGATTTCCACTTAAAAGTAAGCAGCAGACAACTGCACAGCAAGGTCATGATCATATCTAAGCTTAAGAAACAAATGACCAGGGTGGGCACAGAAGTAAGACTGCGGTGTGTTCCCCAGGCAGTGAGTAAGCAGGGCATGTGCTTAGGATATGTTATTCCAGGCAAGCAGGTAGCAACTTTAAGAATGAGCTGAGAAAGTATCCTTCCACTTCCATGCATATACCTTTAATCAAATTCACTCAGCGCAGGCAGAAGGGGCAAGGGAGATAAAACAGAAATGGCTAACTCTTCCATTAAACAGTAGACTTCTTGTCCTTCTTAACCCCTTTGCCAGCTCCTTAAGGTGAGTTTATTCTGGATTGGAGGATTCAAGCATGAAATGAGGTGCTCACTACACTTTGCTAGATGTTGTTCGTTATACCCTGAGCTGAAAAGAAGCTCAAGTGAGGATGTTAGACAAGAAAATGTTTATGTAAGAAATATCCGTGAGGTCATTCCCACTGCAGAAATAGGTAACTTTAAAACTCTGGGATGTGTTGGGCATAGTACACTTGTACTCTGTAAATCAGGCTTCTTTGGGTGCCTGGTGGGGAAAGAAAGAAGGCTTAATGGTCTGACTTCATGCTGATGTTCACCTTGGCTCCAAAAAGAATATTTTATTTTTTCTTTGATACATTGAGTTTCTATGGAAGAATTTATAAATGGGCTCTATTGTTTGAAAAACACTGGTATAGAGGGGAGGCAGCGTGATAAAATGGAAGAGCAGTCGCTGGAGTTAGTCATTTTTTATTCTATTCTGATTCTGATAATGAGCTCTGTGACACAGAACAAGTCACAACATTTTTAGGCCTAAGTTTCTCCTTTCTTCCTGGCCATCCTGGGGACCTGGTAACCTGAGCAAGGCACTGGGGAATAGTGGGAGGTGGCTACTATTCCTGGCTTGGGTTCCAGTGTTCCAGGTGAGCTACAGGAAAAGGAAAAATTTGGATAATAAGCACAGTTCTCCCTTAAAGGTAAGAATGGTTCCTAGTTTCTAATCTCTTAAGCTCTAGTTCTTAGCAAGTTCTGTTAAAAAAACAAAGATCTAACATTGTGGCTGATCACCAGTTCCCGTTCATAATGGCATCTGATGCCCCCTAAAGTAGATCTTCTGAGTTAAGAGTGTCCTTAACACGATAGCAAAGAGTTTTCCAATATATCCTGGATTCTCAGCAACTTTATATCACTTGACTATCTGTACATTTAAAAGTCTGAATCCTGCTGCTAGAACCACTTGTATCAACTTTAAATTGTCCACCTTCTGATATAATCGGTTTGCTCATAGGTTTTTGTATTGCTAGATTCTGATAGAGCATGGCCATCGTTTGAATTACAGCTTTACTTATCCTTACTTATCACCTCTTCATCAGAACATTCTGTTCAACAAATCTGTACCACACACACAAAAAAGAAAGTAGGAATGACAGAACTTCAGTTGCTTCCCTAACTCTTCATGCTTTCCTCTCCTTTACAAGACTGCTTCTCATTTATCCATTGCAGAGTTGGATACAATCCTATGTTGTTTTTGAAGAACAGATAAGTTGATTTTTACAGAAAAACAAAATTCTATTCTTTGAAGAAAAACATAATAAAAATGAGTGTCAGAGTGAAATAAATATTGGAAAATCCTCCTAGAATGTCTCCTATGAAATATTTTCCATCCCTTTGGATTTAGTATACATTTTATTGTGCTCTCATTTCTTGATGAAGATCCTTATTAACTCTCCAAGCAATCTTTTTACAAATCTTTAATTTTTCCATAAACTTAAAGAACGTACAAATGTTATGAAGTGTCTCTTATTTAATTATTAAAATAAAATTTAGGAAGGAATAAATTTCTAAAAAAACCCCCACAACTTTGATAAAGGACCTAGAATGCTGTCATTTCCATAAAATTGTATATTCTGAACTGTTGAAAGTATTTAAAATATGAACAAAGTTTATGTTAAGACAGATACTATAAAACTAAAAGGGTCTCCCAGTCTGTCACGGATATTGCGTATATTCAGGGAACTTTTGTTGTTCTTCCCATCCTGAAGACCAGCCTTTAACAAGCAATCCTTCTTGTCCATTGCTTCCCTACTAGTTCTAATCCTGGTGCCCTGCAGCTGTTATTGTAAAGATTATTTGCCTATCATGTAAACATTTGAAGTGATAAGTTTTTATACCACTAGGTATTCATAAATATCATACCCATGACTTCTACTTAGAAATCTTTCTAAAAATTAACTCAATAAGCCATCAGAATAGCTTGTATTTCAAAAATCCACTTATTTGCTTAATGCTGCTTGCTTTAGTCTCCGCACTCTACTCCATCTCTCTGTGCGACACCTTCTGGAAGGCACCATCACAAAACAATTATCTAACCGTATGGTGCAGCAGTAATTTACTACAAAGCACAATATGGCCTGTCAGATTATTGGAAGTGTCTAGAATGATATTATTATTTTTAAGGTCAAGATAAACTTTAAGCAAAAGCTTATTTAATAATAACTCAAGGTGTCTCATGCCAATTACTGTATGTTTCTGAAAAGTTTGTGCTTTGGTCTTGAGAAAGTTCTTTAGCCCTTTGATGTCAGAATCTTCTCAACTATAGAAAAAAAATAATGAATTGAAGTCTGACAGGTAAATAACAGGGACTCTTCAGCAGCCAGGTACCCTGGGTTCAAATGTGGCTTTTCTCCTCAGTACTGTAATGCTGGGCAAGTTATTTAACTCCTCTAAGTCTCAGTTTCCCCACCTGTAAAATGGACATGATAGCTACCACACACTATTCTTGGAAGATTTAATGAGATAATCCACATAAACTACTTAGGTGGCTCACAGAAAAGGGTTAATTCATGGTATTATCACTTGCCTGTGTTTCAGGAACATAGTATTAAATGAAAACTGATGACAGGAAGCTGTTCTGAAAACTATGGAGCATAGCCCCATATTTAAAGTTCTAGGAGAATCATCACCATTTTGCTTGGACTCTCATTCAAGGTCATTAAGGAGTGCTTGCAGGGCTAGGTCAATACTGTATCAAATTTACTGTGGCCTCTGCTATAAACACTAAAATGTGTATGGAGTGCATCCACCTGAGAAGTGCCACACGTGACTGTGATCACGGACACTGGGGATCTGGTGATGGAAAGAGCCTGCTTGCCCAGGATCGAGTAAGTGCTGATTTTTTCCAATATGGCTCAGTTTTGAAAAGCTTTTTTTGAAAATAATCACCAATGTTCTACACCCTTTGGGGGGGTATAAAAATTACTTTTTTCCAGTCAGCAAAACCGTGCCATAAAGTGAAAAAACAGTTCCTACCTGACCCTCTCTAGGCTGGCTCCCTGCTCCAGTGGGGCTCTGTGGTGGTCGGGCCAGTACCAGCAGACTCCACAGGGTGCTGTCACTCTGAGCAGGAGCCAGCAACCCATGACTTCAGGGGACCTGAAATGGAAAAAAAGAGCTGGGTTTAAAATCAGCCACATGCCGAAGGCCTTTGCCATAGCTGTTTGCGGCATTCGTCTGAGAAATATACACACAGCTCATTCAAAACCCCAGATACTATCAGCCTGATGGGGCCCTGATAAAAGCATGTTTGAGGTAGTAAGTGAAACATACTATGATTAGGATAGTACATTATTACGTATACTGTTCTACGTAGGAGTATAAAACTTTTTCATGTTATCTAACCCATCCTTACACTATCTCTGTAAATTATGGCCAGTCACACTATCTAAATACAGCAATAATTGGGAAACTGAGGCATAAAGCAGCCAAATGACCTGCCCAAGGTCATCTAGTCATAGAGCCAGGGACAAGATCTCAGCCAAGTCTAATACCCAGGCAGTAATCTGATAAAGGCAAATTCATTTCTGTATGATTTTTAAAAAATCACCAAAAGGCTAGAAATGAGTTATGGTGTATTTCCTAAAAGTGTAGGGGGAGGGGGAATGCTGTTTTTTAAAACACTAAATACAGTAAAAATATATCCTGACTGAAAAGTAAAATGTTTGAAAATTAGCCATGTAGAATTGTCATTTATAGGTGTCAAAATTCTTTAAGAGTAGTGGTTTCAAAATGCGCTTCAGGAGCAGCAGTGCCTTGGGGGAGGCACGAACGGCCAGCAGGTGAGTAACCTTCCTTATCTTTTTGTATGCTGAAATCACAACGGTGTTACTTTTGTGTATTTTGTCTTAGAACTTCTATGTGAGACTGGTACAAGGGTTCACAGTTGAAAAGAGGGGGAAAAAAGAAGAGGAAAATAACTGTTTAAATACCTTTTAACATCTTCCAGAGCTCATTTAAAACAATTTGAAACTGAAAGTGATATCACTTGGTGCCTTCGAATGATGTTTTAGTTTTTACTTGCCAAGAAATACTGGCAACTAAACAGATATATTCTATTTGGGATTATCTTTTACTAGCATGAGGCTCCATGCCATTAAAACGTAGATTATTCCTATCAAATGATTTAATCCCACTCTCCTACAGAAATTAGGTACTGTAGATTCATCTTACACTTAGCCTTTCACAAAAGATTCTCATCAGTCCTATATTTTAAAAAGAGAATAAACTGTTTGCTAGACAATGTAATAATTCAGAAATCCTACAGTTGTGAAAATTGTTTGGTTTCCATATTACATTAATGTCTACTTGAGCATCTTATATCGATAAGATTTAAATAGGTGAGAAGACAACAGAAATATCATTTACTGACAGTATTATCACTCACTGATACTCTAAAGATATCAAGGTATAATGAGAAAATACAGGTTTTATATATGAGAATTGCACATTGCTTATTGTTAATAAGTTAAAATCTAGATACTTTCTCTACTGATAGAAGACTTTAGTAGTAACATCTAGCATAAAAGAATGGACACCTTAATGCCCATAATATACATACAAAAATTGTATTTAATCACTAAAGTATAACAAAATGTTTTAATAATAGTTTTTTTCAATAAAACCCATCTCCCTGTTTAATTTCATAAATTTCATTCCTATTCTTTATTTCTATAATTTATGTGTTCTATAATGAAGAATTTTGTATTTTCCAGAATTTATTAACTGGATAAAATATATAGATTTTATTAGTTGTCCTTTAGAATAAAGTGACAATCCATAGTTTAACAGTTCTTGTAATTACCAAAGTGTTCCTGTGACATGTGGAAGGAGCACTGTTGAGGAGCCCAGGGCATGTGCAGAGTGGACATATGCTATGTCAAAAGCATTTGAAATAGATGAAGACCCCACCTTTAAGTGAGGGGAGTGGCACACCTGAAGTGGCAACACCAAGGGTCTCTGATACTGTGCATGTGGGCAGCTTCCGGGCCCAAGTACTTTGTTTAATAACAAAGAAAAGATAACACGTTTTTCAACTTCAAAACTGGAAAGGTGTCTACTCAGTTTCAGCTTCTTAAAGTTAGCACAAATATACTGGTTACCAAACTAGATACTATTTACTAAAATGATACTTAAGAGTTGGGAAAATAGCATCTAATTTCACAGAGACTATATAATCACCCTAAAGTTTTCTGATTCGAAAAAGAACCTACTTCCATTTAAATTGCTTTCCTGCTAATGTAGACAGCTTTGTTTTATACTCAACTCAATTAAGCTTCTGTATTTTTAAGATACACACACACACACACACACACACACACACACGGACATTTTGTCTTCTTATTGGTTTCTATGTTGCCTATTTTTTACTTCTGAAATAATTTAGCTAAAGTCTTATACAAGCACAAAGTCATAGCAAATGTTTTATTAAATGCCATGATTGTAACCTAATCAATTTTTTTTGGTTAGTTTCAAGTATAGGAAAAGATTTCTCTATAGTAAAAACAAAACAAATCAGAGACATCTGTGTGTGACTGCATTAAAAATCAGGCCCAGAATTTGTTCCAAAGAGCACACCTATATAAGTTATTTAAATCTGTTTTATTCCACCATGGCATTATATAATGTACTTTTGTTATCAGAGCGTATACTGGAACAAATAAACAGAGAAGTTGTCCAATTCTACCAATATGCAAATTAACTCCAAGTAATTAAATCAGAGTTCTCAAAGCAATTAATGCCCAAACTCACCACCCTTTATGGTAGTAAAATAAAGTATAATAACCTCTTAGTATGAGAATGTAGACACACTTTAGTTCCTAAGCAGAGATTTATGGAACTTAAGACAATACCTACAATATAGGATATGCAGTACCTGTGATCCATCTGGAAAGAGTTGACAAATTATTTTATGCTCTATCTTTCATCAGTTCTCTCAACAAATGCTTATTGAGCATCAAAAGCTTTCTTGCCATAAAAGAACTGGGCCAGTAAAATACTCCAAGAAAAAGAGAGGTACACATAACTACTATCTCAGAGTTTTAGAGCATCAGAACAGGAACATAACACTGTGAAGTACTTCTGCTGTCCTACATATCAGAAAGCTGATTACGTGTAGAAGAGATAAGTCAGCAGACATTGAAAATTTCAAATAATTACAGAAGGGGATGACTGAGTCAGTATGCTAGTATGGCCAAACAATACTATAATTCTAAAATCCAGCATAACTACATTTATATGGGAATAGAATACTGGTTAACTTTTAAAGCAATAAAAAAAAAAGGAAAGAAAAAGAGGAGCAGCAGCTAGGAGCCATAAGCATAGATACCATTTAAGGGTATAGGAAATTTCAATAGAAATATCAATGGAGGCTCAAAATTCAATAGATAATTATTAGAAAGTAGTTCATTGACTATAAAAGCAAAACACATTAGCCCCTCTCCAAATATAAATAAAACAATGCATTATTTTATATTCCATTCTGGCAAATACTGCTGCCAATGTGTCCTCTAGCTATGGGATGACCACCGCCCCCATAGGCAAGAAGGAGGAGAAGCTGCAAGCGCATCAGCTTTTGTTTCCAAGGGGGAGGGAAGCGTCTTACTACACAGTAGCAGTGTTAAACACCAACTCCACCAGCTACTTAAGGACACTGTATGCTAATAACCTGCAGCATGAGGGTCTTGGGCGGGGCCCTCATGAGAAGCCTGACCGGAAGTGGAAGGCGCAGCCAGCTCCTGCTGCCTCTGCTGCTCAGCCTTCTTAAGCCTCAGTTGCTGCAGCCGCTTACGGAGCAAAGCTATCTCAGGCCCCCTTAAAAATTCTGACACAGATAGGAAAAGAAAGGTGAAAAGATAGTAATAAAATAGAAAATAGCAAGAATCTGATTATACACGAAAATAGTAATCTGATTATACAAGAGAGAAGGATATAAATTAAACACATGTATCATGGAGGAATACTAAAAACAAATTACTCATATAAAAAGAAATTACCAGTCATTAAGAGATAAAGTATACACTCTTATAAACCCTAATGCTTCTGTTTAACTTGATGATTTAGACACATATAGTTCTCTAAGAATATTTAATTAAACAGAATGAAAATAAAGTCCTCCATATTAAAACAAACATTCCTTTCCTTACTCCTCACTAATTTCATTTATTTTTACAATAAAATGATACTAAGAAATGAAAAACGAAAAAGTATCAGTTATCTAATCTACAAAGCGTTACTAATTTTATTCAAATAATAATTAAAATTCAATTAAAATGATGAAAAAGTTAGACATTTGGAAACAATTCTTGGAATGTATTAGTGGAGAGCTCTTTAAAAAGTAAAAATTCCGTATTTTTTAGCTAAAATATTTCTTTTTATGTTAGAATTGTCATTTCCTTTGGCTTTTTTAATGCTCAAATATATGTACATAATCTTTAATATTTTCCTAAACTTTCTCTAAAGCCTTGATCATAGATTTTTAAAAAAGGTATACAAAATTCTGCAGATACTTACTGAGTGCCTACTATGTGTGAAGCACTGCTTTAGGCTCTAGAGTTAAATGAAATAGTGAACAAAATAAAATAGTCTCTATGCATGTGGAGTTTATGTTCTGAGAAGAAAATAGGCATCACTGAACACACATGTATATAGCACACATGTATGTGTCTGTATGTGTCAAGTGGGATAATGCAATGATTGAGCAGAACAAGGAATGGGGACAGACAATGGGAGGGTTGTTTTGTGTTTGTTCATGAGGAAGGGCTTCTCTCACAAGATGGTTTCTGAACAAAGACCACAAGGACGCACGGTGTGGAGGAAGGGCATTCTCGATGGAGGGAACAGCAAGTGCAAATGCTCGGAGGCGAGTGCATTGGAATGTGGGATTACCTTGTAGGCAATGGAAGCACAGTTTGCTGATGGCTAGGTCAGTGGTCGGCAAACCGCGGTTGGCTCGTGAGCCGCCGTTTGCCGCTCTGTTGACTAATGAGTTTGCCGACCACTGGCCTAGGTAACAGGAAAAAGAGAATGCCATTTATTGCAACACTGAACAACAGAGAAGGAGCAAGCGGTATTAGAAGAAAGAAAAGAACTGACATATCCAAGTAGAGAAGCTGAGCGGGGACTGAATATGACAATCTAGAATTCCCCAAGTTATCTGGATGTCACTGGTGATGTGACTAGAGAGTAAGTGATGATAGAGGAGAAGTCTACGAACTGAACTCTGGGACACTCCAGTGTTTAAGAGGAGGAGTGAGAAAGAGAAGCCTGCAAGGAGCACAGGGAACTGAGTGAGGGACTTGTATAGGCTGAGTGACAGAATGTGTTGAGTTTGGAGTAAGCTCTGACTGGTTTGGCTCAGTGGATAGAGAGTCGGCCTGTGGACTGAAGGGTCCCAGGTTCGATTCTGGTCAAGGGCATGTACCTTGGTTGCGGGCACATCCCCAGTGGGGGGTGGGGAGTGCAGGAGGCAGCTGATCGATGTCTCTCTCTCGATGTTTCTAACTCTCTATTCCTCTCCCTTCCTCTCTGTAAAAAATCAATAAAAATATATTTTAAAAAAAGAGTTTGGAGTAAGCAGTTGTGTCAAAGCTGCTGATATAATGAAAAACATACTGAGAACTTCCCATTAGATTTTGCACTTTGGAATCACTGCTGACCTTGATTAGAGGTGTTGAAGTGAAATCACAGGGGACAAACCTACTGGAACAGGTTCAAGACAAAGGAGAGGTAATGATATAGAATCAAGGCACATATGCCTGGAAGGTGTAGCTCAGAGGTTGACCTATGAGCCAGGAGCTTATGGTTCAATTCCCGGTCAGGGTACATGCCTAGATGACAGGCTCAATCTCCAGTGGGGAGCATACAGGAAGCAGCTGACCAATGATTCTCTCTCATCATTGATGTTTCTATCTCTCCCTCACTCTCCCTTCCTTTCTGAAATCAATAAAAATACTTTTTTTTAAAAAAAGGCTCATACACTCCAAGTCTTGCTAATGGGGAACAAAGAAATCGGGTGAATGGTTTGTGTTGGAAGATGATCCCTGTTTGTATGCTAACGAACAATGCTGAGTTGGGAGCAGAAAGATGATGCATGAAAAGAAGTGGCAAACACAAGAAGGATACCCTTGAGTCCACCAAAGGGGATGGGCTGCACTGAGAAGAGGAGGCACTGGTATTGGGCAGGTACATAAAACGTCACTCACCAGAACCAAAGGGCCGGCGGGGTGCACGGGTAAGAGTCAATAGCTGTAGATTTGATGGTGGGAGCACACACTATTTCTTGTGACACTGGCTGCAAATTACACAAACTGCCATAACAGCTTTCAGCCTCTTAAGAGTACATACATTATAAGGCTGCAACTCCTGATGTATTACTTCGGGAATTCATTATGCCAGAGATACTAACCTCTCATTACTATGTCATCTATGTATAAAGAGTTTTATTCAATTAGCCAATTGGCAGCTAAGATTTCACAAGCCATTCAAGTACCATCATAGTCTCTCACTGCTAGTTCTTCCTGGAGAATTCTGCAGTACTGAAGAGGATAGTATTCACTGAGAAATGAACTGTATGCTCAATCGCATAGTGCTTTCCTGTTAGGTAGACACATATACCTTACTAGAGGCCCAGTGCCTGAAATTCATGCACTGGAGGTGGAGGGTAGGGGTCCCTCAGCCCCGCCTGGGCCCTCTCACAGTCCAGGACCCTTCGGGGGATGTCTGACTGCCGGCTTAGGCCCACCCCCCACCCCCACCCCGGGCCTAAGCCGGTTGTTGGACATCCCTCTCGCAGTCCGAGACTCCTCGCTCCTTACCACCCGCCTGCTTGCTGCTCCTTACCACTCGGCTCGCTGTTTCTTAGTGCTGCCGCTGAGGCGGGAAAGGCTCCCGCCACCACCACTGCACTTGCCAGCCGTGAGCCCGGCTTCTGGCTGAGCAGCGCTCCTCCTGTGGGAGTGCACTGACCACCAGGGGGCAGTTCCTGAGCGTCTGCCCCCTAGAGGTCAGTAAACATCATAGTGAACAGTTGTTCCTAGTTCAGTCAATTTGCATACTAGGTTTTATTATATAGGACTGACTTGTCAGCATAATAACAATGCTTTTTACAATATAAAATAGAGCATCATTATAAAGGCATAAAGTCTATCTTTTTATACTTCAAAAGAAATTGCCATAAGAAGTGAGATTATATCTGTCAAATTTTGCTATGAACACAGAAGAAATCACCAAAAAATTCACCCAATTTCATGGTTGTTTCCAACCCTCTCTCTTGTAGTGCCAAATGTTTTGTGGGAATATAAGTCTCCATCCTAGACCACGAGGTGATGTAGCAAAGAAAGAGCAGCCCTAAGAGCAAGCAGTGATGGTTTCTAACCTAGAAAATCAAGATTTAGCCAATGCTTCCAGTGCTCTAGAAAGGAGAATTTGTTTGCCTGCTTTTAAGGCTGATAGTATGGTGGCTCTTTTCCCCCTTGGGTTAAGAAAAAAATTAGCCTAGAAAAAGAAGTCAACACATAGCCACCTATGAAAAGCAAATATTGAATTAAAAATTTCAACCACACATACAAATAGTTCTGCTAGTGGGTTTGACATATTAAAGGCAGGTAAAATACACACATATTATACCCTTGTAAAAATGCACGCACAAACATATATAATTTATAATTTATAATGCAAATGAATGCTTAGAATTAGTTTTGCTAAGATAATCCAAAATAGAAAGTGATTAAAACGAATACCTTTGGGTTGAATTAAAAAATAATAACAAAAAACCCTCAACAATGTGTCAGGAAATGCTAAAGGAAAATTTGTACTTCCATCTCTAAAACTACTAACTCTATTCTTGTGTTCTTCTCAAAGATGCCAGGCTAGTCTCCTTAATGCCTCAATTCCCACTGAGACAGGAGAACCAAGGCCAGCGTGGTTCTAACCTCAGGTCCTGCCTCTCCAATACACAGGGTCTTTGGTCGTGAACTCTGGGCTATGTTTATCTCTGACTCCAAGGTGCTTCCTCTGCCTGCTCTGTGTGTGTCTTGTCCAGGTGGTCCTTGTGCATTCTTTCTCCTAGAACTAGTCACTCCTTTACTTAAGACTTCCAAGTTCCTCTAGCCTCTTCTTTAGTTTCCCCAAAGTGGCCATTAACCTAACATTTCCACTTGTTTATAATCTATAAATGGCCTTACCTAGTCTGAGTAGACCCTGATCCCCTTTAAGGAAACTGAAATCTGGATGTCTGGGCTTTAACATGTGTGCTCTGATAATAGAGTTCTTAACTCCCCAGACATTTTTCTACAGAGCTCAATTCAGCTATAATGATTCTGGATAGATCTAAATAAATTTGTAAATCTGAGTAGACACAGTTGTTGGTAAGTAAGCAGGAATCCACACATAGTCCAAATCATATACTATCTTAACAAAATGAAATCCTCCTGGTCTCAGTGATCCATTTAATTCAAAACAGAGGCCCTTGATGTGACTCACTTCTCAAAGGGAGCCTCCCACACTGAATTTTGTACGTACCGAGATACCCATCCAATCCAAAACCACCTTTTCTAACCATATTCTCTGATTTAGGTTAAAATGCAACTGAAGGAAAAAAGCTATAACATGCTAGAATGATGGCCTCATGTAACACTCCCTCATCACCATGGGAAAAAATTACAAATAACACACAAAACGAAGACATTTCCAGGCTTAGTTTAGAAATGACTAAAAGTGATGTCTGATTGGCATTACCAAGAAAAGAAGAAAATCCTATCAAATAAAAGAGTAATATGCAAATTGACCATCACTCCAACACACAAGATGGCTGCCCCCATGTGGACACAAGATGGCCACCACAAGATGGCCAGCAGGGGAGGACAGTTGGGAGGGACCAGGCCTGCAAGGGAGGGCAGTTGTGGGTGATCAGGCCAGCAGGGGAGGGCAGTTGGGAGGGACCAGGCCTGCGAGAGGGCAGTTGGGGTGATCAAGCCTGCAGGGGAGGGCAGTTAGGGGTGACCAAGCCGGCAGAGGAGGGAAGTTGGGGGCGACCGGGCCTGCAGGAAAGGGCAGTTGGGGGGGACCAGGCCTGCAGGGGAGGGCAATTAGGGGTGACCAGGCCTGCATGGGAGAGCAGCTGGGCGGGACCAGGCCTGCAGGGGAGGGCAGTTAGGGGTGACCAGGCCTGCTGGGGAGGACAGTTAGGGGTAAACAGGCTGGCAGGGGAGCAGTTAGGCATCAATCAGGCTGGCAGGCAGAAGTGGTTAGGGGCAATCAGGAAGGCAGGCAGGCGAGCAGTTGGGAGCCAGCAGTCCTGGATTGTGAGAGGGATGTTTGACTGCCCATTTAGGCCCGATCCTACCAGTAGGGCAGCCGGACATCCCTTGAGGGGTCCCAGATTGGAGAGGGTGCAGGCTGGGCTGAGGGACACCCCCCCACACCGTGCACGAATTTCGTGCACTGGGCCTCTAGTATCTTATAATTGCCTTGAAATACACAAAACAGTGAAGATTTCATTTTAACCTACATAGTTTCAACTCATAGTCAGACCTTTCTGGTTTTTAGCTAATCATATAACCAGCCTTTTGTTAAATATTCAAGAAAGGAACACATGTAATATGAGAATCAAAATGTCTCTTTAAATTCTGGGTTATGTATATAGAGTATGGTTTCAAATTCTCTGACTACTCAAAATAAAATTCAAGTATACAAAGAGTAAAGAAGTCAAACAAAAAGTACTACCAGCTGATTTCAAATTACACTTGAGTGTACTTATTTTCCTAATTAACAGTCCACTCGGGTCCCCTAGATACACTCTTCCTTGGTAATGCATTTGGTATGTTCACCTCACTCATGGCTTAATTTTACTTTTTTCCTACTTATATTTCTGTTTGTCCTAATTCCATCATTTATAAAAATGATTTTAAAAGTATTTCTGTAAGTTACCTTAAGATATTTTTGAACAAAGTAGGAAAGAATGTAGTCTTATATGTTCTGAATAGTTGAGGGCAAACAGTGTATCCAAAAATGATGAATGACTGGATACCCATTCACAGCATCTCCCCTAGATGCCATCACATTGGGGAGCCTATGGGAAACATCCAGAATGAATGGAGTGGGCTGACACTATACAGTCTAACATACTGTAGAGCTCAGTATACCCTATCTATCTATCTATCTATCTATCTATCTATCTATCTATCTATCTATATATATAAGAGGCTAATATGCTAAGTGTCTGACCGTCTGACTGGTCGCTATGACACACACTGACCATCAGGGGCAGAAGCTCAACGCAGGAGCTGCCGAGCTGGCAGTGATTTGGCGGTGGTGTTTCTTGGGTGACGCACCCTGAAACCAGAGAGAAGGGAGCCTGATTCCTCACGGGGCTGTGTGATTCCATCTTCAGCCGTGGGTTATGTTGTTGCTGGTTTACTGCACACTTGTGTTTGCGTTCCACACCCTATACAACAGCAACTTTGCAGAGTGCCCTCTCACACTCCGGGACCCCTCGGGGGATGATCGAGCCTGTTTTGGCCCAATCCCGCAGTCCAGGCCAAGGGACCCCACCTGCTGGAGGGACCCCCACTCACTCTGCTGATTCCGGGGAGGGACCACGGGAGACTGGCTCCAGGGCGTGTCCGGCCCATCTCACCCAGTCTTGCCCCGCCAGCCACCTTCTAATTAATTTCCTTTCTAGGTGCACGAATCCATGTACCAGGTCACTAGTATAGCTATACTAGCTTAAAGATAACAATCTTAACAGTACCTTTAGAGAGTGACTATATTTTTGGAGGGAGGCTTACGTAGAACAAGGTAGATAATGTCTCTCTGTCTTCATGAGAATATATTCTAGTAAGAGACAATAAGTTATATATCAATAAAAAATGAGCAAAAAAATTACAAAATTTTATAAGAACGTTTCAGGAAATAAACAGAGCTATTTATAAGAGGAATAAAATTTTAGGGAGGGTAGGAAAAGAAGATGAATCTAGCTAGGGGAGTTATAAAAGACCTCCCTTGGGAGACATCTGAGCTGAGACCCAAGAAACAAGGGGTTGACTATGATTTAAGTCAGGGGAAGAGCTTCTCAGCTCAGGTACTTACTGTTCTCCAACTCTAAGTACAGAGGCTCAGGATCAGAAAGAAAGTGGCACATTTGGGAAACGGAAAGGAAACCAGGACAGCTAGAGCGCAGTGATCATTAGGGACTGAGAAAGCGGTATGAGATAAAGCTGGAGTGGGAGGCTAGGGCCAGGCCAAGTCAGTTCCTACAAGTCCACAGTAAGGAGTTTGATTTTCTTCTTTTGTAGTTGTATTTCCAATTGCAATTAGAAGTCTTTGAAGGTTATGTTTTTTGTGTGTGTTTTGTTTGTTTTGTTTTTGTTAATTCTCACCTGAGGATATTTTTTCCATTGCTTTCAGAGAGAATGGAAGGGAGGAAGGAAAAAGGAGAGAGAAATACCGATGTGAGAGGAACATATCAATTGGTTGCCTCCGAAAAAGCCCTAACCGGGGGCTGGAGCAAACCTGCAACCCAGGTACCTGCCCTTTACCAGGAATCAAACCTGTGACCCTTCGGTGTGCAGGCTGATTCTCTAACAACTGAACCACACAGGCCAGGTCTCTTTGAAGCATTTTAAATACAAAGTTATATAATCTGAGTTAACATTTTAAAAAACTTTAAAAATACAAGGCTGCTGCCTGGAGAATAAATGATAAGGGAGCAAAAACAGCTGCAGGGAGAGCAATCAGCAGATAAGAAAGGTGGTGAGAGGAAAAGAAGTAAAAACAACAGGACTTGATAGTGGACTGTGCCTGGGACGTGAGGGAAAGTGAACAATCAGGAATAAGTCATAGGCTGTTAAAACAAGCAAATGGGCAGTGGTATTATAATTTACTAAGATGTAAAACAACTAAGATGGAATAGATTAGGGGACTGGAAGTGTCGGGGGCTAAATTAAGTTTTAGTCTGAACACACTGAACTAAAGATGTTCAAAGACAGTCAGAAAGCAGTATCCCAGCCAAAACCGGTTTGGCTCAGTGGATAGAGCGTCAGCCTGCGAACTGAGGGGTCCCAGGTTCGATTCCGGTCAAGGGCATGTGACTTGGTTGCGGGCACATCCCCAGTGGGAGGTGTGCAGGAGGCAGCTGATCGATGTTTCTCTCTCATCGATGTTTCTGGCTATCTATCCCTCTTCCTTCCTCTCTGTAAAAAATCAATAAAATATATTAAAAAAAAAAAAAAGAAAAAGAAAGCAGTATCCCATAAGCCACTGCACGTAGGAGTCTGGGGCTCATCAACTTGGAGGAGATATTAAAAAAGCTATGGGAACTGACACAGTCGTCCAGGAATAGATCACTGATAGAGAAGAGAAGCCGGACTACGGGGTTCTACAGAAGAAGAAACATCAGCAGTGGTCACTGAAAACCACCGAGAGAGTTGGTAGTCAGGGTTACATAGGCAAAAGTGGTGCCAAAATGCCAAGAAAGGGAAGTTTCAAGAAAGAAAGGAGCAGCAGACTTAAATGCAACTGGGTCAAAAGTTCGAGTAAGGTACTAACAGAGAAGTAGACTTTAAATTTGGCAAAGTGGAAGTCACTGGTGACTCTGACAAAGGTTTCCGTGGAAAAGGGGGCTGAAAGGCAGATTGGAATTAGTGGATAAATAAGTGGAAGATGGTAAGAAAATAGAGATAATATGTGTGAGTGACTATTTTGAAGACTCTGATTTAAAAGAAGCAAAGTTATAAGGCTGGAGGGGAATTGGGATAATTAAGAGAAGAATTTTAAAGACAGGATAATAACATAGCATGCTTGAGGCCAAAAGGAATAATTCAGGAGAAAAGGCAATAATGATGCAGGAGAGGGAGAAAAGTCCTGGAGGTTCTGGGAAGGAATGGGAGCATCCTTTCATAGGAGCAGACACTTCTCCCATCACATCATTGGGAGTGCCGATGCTGGAAGGTGGTCAGCTGGGGGTGGGATGAGGGCAAAGGGGAGGGTGAAAAGTCTGAGAGATAGGAAGGTGTAGAATGAGCAGCAGTGTTGAAGGACTACCCTGACAGTGTGGAGCACACACTGACATGTGTGGTCATGACCTTCCTCACTATTGCTCAAGAACTCAGCTCAGCCTAAGAGAGAGTGAATAATTAGGTTAAATCAGAGAAGGAATTTTGCCAGGCAAGTTTTCACAATGTCCCTTTCCTTCACACCAGCAAAAGTGACAGGAAATGCCAGGGACATGAAGGAAGAGCATAAACCTTTACAGAAAGAGGTATCCGCAGCAAGGCAAGAAGCACGCTTTTCGTTTTCTCTATTTCTATGCAGGGCAGTAAGAGAAATTATGGCTCCAAGATGATGCTCCCACCTATTCCATGGACAAGTCCCACCATCACAAACCTTGGTTCTGGACTTAAATGTCCATAAGAGATTGGGAAACAAAGGAAGACATTAAGTCCTTATTGTTAAAATGTTGGGCTCTGGGGTAATGAAAGGCCTCCTGTCAAAACAATTATAAACATAATCCTTAGATGTTACATCTAACATCAAACACTTTCCTCAATAGCAAAACTATCTTGATAACATAAAAATATTCCAATTTTCCATGGTGTAGTCAACCAAAATTCTTTCAATAATCTACCAGTTAAAAATATTTCCTTACTTTTCTTTGAAGAATTTATAGGCAAACGGCCAAGTGATCACATGGTCATCACAAAGTTTTTCTATTTCAATGATTCACATGACTGCAGTATTTAATATATTTAATATAAAAGGGATTTGGCAATATGAAATGTAGTATTAAGATGTGTTAAATAACTATAACAAAAAAGAAAAAAAACTCCACACTAAGTACTTTTCTCAGAAATAACTGTAATGAGTTGAGATGCACTGGAATGTGAACGTGACCTAAGGAGTCTTCTTGTTAAGTTTTTCTGATAACTTATAAATGATTACAATACTGAAGAATATTTCCAAGAATGCTATCACTTTAAAATTCTTTTTACCAATTTTACCTGCTTTGAAAAGCAAACTTTTAACTGATTTTGTCCCTACTTCCCAAACTCTCTAAAATATTTTATTTTCCCATATGTTGGAATACTATGTTGATTAGAGAATGAAAAACCGGATTTTATAACTTAGCTTTATCTTACTAATATAGATAAAGTGAGCATAGTGTTAACAGTTACATAATTGGTTCTGGCTTCCATTCCCATAGAAACCTAAAACGAATTCATAAAAATGGGAAATATTGATTTAAAAAGTGCTTTATTTTAAAACACCCCATATTTGGTGATCTAGCATCCAATTCCAGAGAACAAGAATACAGTGACAGCTTGGCAGTTAGACTGCTGGAAATTTTATCAGTTTCAGCTTAGGCCTGCCAGCTGTACCTTCAGGTGCTAATATTTTGGTAATATGTCAAGTAAAATGGTTCCTTAGAAAAACCCAAGGAAAAACATTTTACCAGTTATTATAATTACATATATACAGTTAAGATGCCAAGTAACTACAGACATAGCTGCTAACAATTACTATTATAAATAGTACAGGCCACAGTTTGAGGGAAAAATAAATTGAACATGAGGAGTTATAATACTGAGGAAATAGTATTTTAACAGAATTTAGAAGTTAATTTCCCCCCTAATATCAAGCACCAAAAAGACAAGGAATAGTTTAAAAAACTTTTTTAAGTAAATATAGAAGAAATAATTCTGTTAGTTAATTGTGCTGTATATGTTGCTGACAACAGACCACATCAAATGCACCATACAGAATTATTAAAAGTGCTTCATGATTTGAGAAAAAAAAAATAAGAAAAAATATAAATACAATGGAAACAATAATAATCAGTGCTATATTTTTACCATTACTTTAATAAAGACTTACAACGAAATAGGTTTAGAAAGATTTTGGTCTATAATGGCCTATAAAAATAATCTTTAAGAGAGTGTATTAAACTAAGTGCATTAAACTATCTCCTGGTACCCATATTTTTATAAAACTCTCTTATATAAATGGAAGACCCCTGCTACTTATTAAAATTCATGCAGGTTAGGCACATTTGAACTTCATGTTTTGGTTATATGTTCACATATTACGTGTCATTTAGATCATTTGCTCCAGCAGGAACAAGTCAATGTGACTTAGTATCTTTCCAAACAGCCCCTAGAGAATGATCATAATCAGAAACCATCACAGACGACCCACTGCCTATTTAAAGAGTAACATCCTCACCAGACTGATGGTGTGTGTGCTGTCCAGACGCCTCGGCAGATGGCCTGTGTTCACTGTCTGGAGAGGACAGCAGAGAAGTAGAAGGTGGGCTTCCTGCAGGAGATGCTGTGGAGTGGGCCATTGAGGACGTGGAAGGTTGTAGAAACTGCTCAGCTGGAGTGTCTACTTCCATCACAGTGTCACCCGCTTCCAAACCAGTGCCTGACGGGACCGTAGGAAGAGTCGAAACATCTGACTGACTCGTCCCACCTTCAAAAAGCACATGTTAATGCAAGTTCAAATACTAAATGCTTTCCAAAACCAACCACTCAGAAGAGGTATGTTCAGGCACACTTGCACACACACACACACACACACACACACACACACACACACACACACACAAACATAGAAATATATAATATACAGGAAAATCAAAAGCACCCACTGGTAGTTTGGTCCATTTGACTAGGCTAGTCAATAGGGGTAAACATCTATCTATAGCACATTCTTATTAAAAATAATCATTCTTTTAAGCAAAATGCTCCATATGGCAGCTTCAGTTAGATAAAGCTACTATAGTAAATAACTTGTGAGATGCCTAGAAGCACTGCCTAGTTCCTCAAATTTAATGGTGATGATTCCTTGTGGAATCTAATGAACAAAATGAATTGACCAACAAAGTAAGACCCAAGGCAGGAAGGCATGGAACAGACTGACATACCTCGATGTGGGGTTGGGGAGACGAGAAGAGATAAACCAAAGAACTTATATACTTATATGCATAAAACATGGACATGGGCAATAGGGTAGTGAAGATCTGAGGGTGAAAGTAGGGGCTGGAAGGGAAGTGGGGGGGGGGAATGGGAGATATCTGTAATACTGTCAACAATAAAAAATATAAATAAATAAATAAATAAATAAGGTCATGATTCCGATGCAATAGTTGGATAATAGAATAATGGATTTTTACTGAGATATTTCCACTCTATAACATCATGTCCTTGGTAAAACATTTAATAAAAGTTTTATTAGCAAGAGTAAAACAACAAATAGGCCAGAATAGGATTAAGTTCTTCATTCCCATTTCATTAGCCATAATGTTTTAACCACTAAACTAACATGATGAAAGCATGATTTTAAAGGGCTTAAGTGTCCATTATGTGCCGTGCTAGACTTCCTGCTATCTGCAAAGGAATTAATTAATACTCAATAAATATTAAAATTTTTCCTGATTTTGCTTCAAATCTAGATTTTATTAAAAATGGAGTGGACAAACCAAGTTCATGCTTTGCAAGATACAACTACCACAGAATGTCAAGTGTTTTTTTTTAATCACCATGACTTAAATATTTCTTAAATTTAAGCACAAATTTAGTAACTCTTCAGCAAATCCACAGTCCAGTGTTTTTAAAATGTATTTTTATTGATTTCAGAGAGGAAGGGAAAGGAAGAGAAAGATAGAAACATTAATAAGAGAGAATCATTGATTGGGTGCCTCCTGCACGCCCCCTACTGGGGATCGAGCCCACAACCCGGGCATGTGCCCTTGACCGGAATTGAACCTGGGACCCTTCAGTCCATGGATCCATGCTCTATCCATTGAGCCAAACCAGCTAGGGCCCAAGGAATTTTTTGAAAAGTTAATTGATCTGCATGACTTAACAAAATCCACTTACAGATAAAATTCCATAGAAATCTTTAATTTGGGGATTTAAAATGTTTAGGAGTTAACTTTTATATGCTCACTTTTGATAGAGATAAGAAACTTGCCAAAGACCACAAAGCTAGAAAGTAGTAAACAAAGATATGAAAACAGGTCAGCTAACACCAGAAACGTAATTAATAACCAACGTATATAAGTAACCAAAATTAGAAACTATTCAATTATATAAAACTTATTTATCTACAGAGTTTTATATATTTCTACTCTAATAAAAAAAAGGACTTAAATGGGGATGGACTATCAGTTGCTCTTACTTTTTTTTGAGAAAAGCAAAAAATAAGGGCTAGAACTAGTGGAACCTGAAGGGACCAGCTGTACCTAATGCCCTCTCCCTCTCCTGCTTCACACAACAGTAAGAACCCAGTGTTATTGTCGATCTAAAACACGGTGAAAATCAGATGGCAAAAATAAACCCCACTCAGTAGTTTTTACCAGCTTTCTGATGACTGTAATTAATAAGAGCACTTACCTGTGGGTCGAGATCTTCCTCGTCCTCTATTGCTTTGTGCAACCTCACTTGCTTCTTCAAACCACCTTGATAACATGTCAGACATTCTCTGCATCAATGACACATTGGGACTTTGCTCTCCTATGAAAACACAGGTCGTATCAGTGAATTAGTAATAAGTCAGCATCTTTTATTAATGCCAAAACCCAGATTTCAGGGTCTTAAAATGAACATAACTTAAAAAAATCCAATTGCCCAAATAATTCTATGAATGTACACAGATCCACAAGAGCCATAATCACATTTCACAGTAAAAGTTTAAATGAGTGGCTCTCCATGTGTATTTGAGTTCCTCAAGAACAGGACTTAGCTCCTACATCTTTGCCTAGTCTTAGGGTCTCCCCACCCCTACCCAACCCACCTCTTTAGTTCCAAGAGTTCACAGCTAGGAAAGGCTTGTGCATTGTACACTGTTCAGGTTAAAAGAAAAGTTTGCCCTCTCACTTAAATTTTCTTAAACTGAATTTGTTTTCATCATTTACTGTAAGCAAATTCCACATACTTGAAATTAGAAGTGTTTCGTCTCTTCCCTCCCTGCTTTTCCTCCTTCAAATACACAGTTTTCTTGAGCATTTTCAAATTAAGTATGACATCAAAACTGACAATTCATTTCTATTCTACAATCATATAATTAAAAATGGAAATCATTTGTTCTTCAATTTTCTGTGAAAATAGAATTTATTGTATACTTCATTGCCTTTATATTATATAGCTTTATATTTAGATATTATAAAATAATACAAAAGATAATACACTGGGAAATATGCCTTTGATCTTGAAAGATTTCAGAAGTCATTAGAGTAACATTTTAGCTAAAGACCCACTTATTAAAATTAATTCTTTTTTAAAGTGCCATCTGAAAGCTTCTGAGGTAGTTTCTCACACTTGTCAAAGGCACCTGAGAGAAGGGTAAAAAAATTTATGTGCTATTATAAAACTCTGGTTGGAAACTGAGGGTTCTCATTCCATTTATATCTAAGAGAAAGGCAAAAATTAAGAAGTTTGATGACACCTGATGTTTTATGAGGCACGAGCATTCTTACACTTTCAGTGGGAATGTAAAGGAGTGCTCTTTGGGCACTAACCCAGTGGCCCCGCCATCCCATTTGTGGAAATTTAGCTGCGACTCACTTGCACAGGTGTGCTAAGAGATGTACCAGAATGCTTGCTGCAACATCACTTATAACAGTGAAAACAATGGAAACAAGTGAAATACTCATTTTTAAATACCATAGAAAAAGGAAAAAAATGACCAAAGTATAGTTACCATCTCGCTCTCGTTCACTCTCCGGCCTGGCTCGGGGTCCAGTATCTGACCAGTCACCACGAAGCCTCAAGCGCTTCACCGGAGGCTGCCGTAACTAAAAGGTGAGGAGAACACTCGTTTGCTCACCTCTAAAGCACACTTCAAATCTAATAGCTTCTCTCCATCCCCCTACTTTCTGTACTGAGGACGCACGTAGACTGAAGAGTGAGAGACGCAAAGGAAATATTGCAGAGGAAGCCAAAGGCCCTCAGGTAGAGGCCTGCTTAGCTGTCCGAGTGAGCAGATGTGCTAGAGCAGAGAAGCAGGGAGAGCAGAGGAGTATGAGAACCGATGATGTAGGTCTTGAAACTACACTACTAAGGACCTCAGTCTGGCTCTGAAAGAAGTGGGAGCTCCTTGGAGAGTTGATCAGAAGAGCAGCATGACCTGATGAGAGGATTATGGGAAGAGTGGCAGGGGGACTGGTTAGAAAGCCCCATAATAACAGAGGAGAGAGATGCTGACATCCTGCACCAAGTAGCAATGGTAGCCAAGGTGGTGAGTAGTGCTACAGATTTGGGATGTATATTTTAGAAACAAACTATGGGGACCAGGAAAAAAATGAGAGATTGTATTCAATGCAGCAGTTCAATAATGAAGTGGGGCAGGCGTCACCCCAATAAATTCAATTTAAAAATTAGAGGAAAAGGAAAAGAGAGAAAAGACAATAAAAAGAAAAAATAATAATAAAGGAAAATGAGAAGTGAGAAAAAACTGAAGAAGACAAAAGGATATATATATATATATATATATGCTATATATAGCATATATATATATATATATATATATATACACACACACACACACACACACACATACATACACACACACACATACATACACACACACACACACATACACACAAAAGTGCACTGACCACCAGGGGGCAGACACTCAATGTAGGAGTTGCCCCCTGGTGGTCAGTGCACTCCCACAGGGGGAGCGCTGCTCAGCCAGAAGCTGGGCCCACGGCTGGCAAGGGCAGTGGCGGTGGTGGGAGTCTCTCCCACCTCCATGGCAGTGCTAAGGACCCCTCGGGAGATGTCCGACTGTTGGCTTAGGCCCACTCCCTGCGGGCCTAAGCCAGCAGGCAGACAACCCCTAGGGGGTCTGGACAGTGAGAGGGCACAGGCTGGGCTGAGGGACATCCCCCCTCCCCCAGTGCATGAATGTTGTGCACCGGGCCTCTAAGTAGGTTATAATTGTGAAAGAGAGGCAGTCTTTGGAGCAGAGGGGACTGTTGGCCACATATGAATAGTAAATGGTAACAGGTTAAACTCCTATTAGTGCGTGACCATAAACATTTAGTTTCCTGGAAATCTACATCACATTTTTTTATTTTAACTACCTTTTCTGTAACTGTTAGACCTGTGGCTATTTCTTGCTGCTATGGTACAACCTCATAGTTAGCGAAGCATTTTGTTATTAAATATTTTCTCTTTAAAAATATTTTACAATACTTCTCTCTAGAGCCTTTCCTTAATTATTAGCTCCTGTTCTTTCATGTATGTTTTTTGTGTTCTTGTTTCCTAGACTGCAAGTGCCTTGAAAATTAGCTCTATTTTTTGAAGCCCTTCAGGCCCCAGAAGTCACTGAATTAGTATTTTCTGAGTAAAATAGAGAAGATGGTTTTGAGTAAACTTACCTCTTCCCTTCTCTCTTCAGCAGAAGGAGTTCGAAGTTCTCGTGCAGTGTCATCTTTGGGGTCAAAAAGGTAGATATAATCTGAAGAGTAGCTAACGAGAATCTCCTGACCATCTTCACTATAACACAGGGACGTCACCCTGCAAGACTTGTTGTTAAGATGAGAAGGGAGAAAACGGGCAACCATTCCAGCAGTCCCCCGGCCTGCATAATTCCCTAGAATAAGAAAACAGGAAGGTGTTTAAAATTCATGTTTTTGAAGAAAAACATTTTAAAAACTCTTAATCTGTACGAGGAGATACGTGATTTAATGTAACAATAGAAATCAAAGCTATCATTCTATTTCTAGAAGTAGAGGCTCTTTTTTCAATAACAGATTTGATAACAAAATGAAAAAGAATACAGTACAAAGGAAACGTACCTTTAAAAAAATCATAATCATCTGGAATTCCAGATTACATATTTTATTGGAAATATGAGTTATTTAACCAATTAAATAATTTATGATTATAGTCACACTAAATCATCTTCTAAAAATTCTCCCCTGCCCTAACCCGTTTGGCTCAGTGGATAGAGCGTTGGCCTGCAGACTGAAGGGTCCCAGGTTTGATTCCGGTCAAGGGCATGTACCTTGGTTGTGGGCACATCCCCAGTGGGAGGTGTGCGGGAGGCAGCTGATCAATATTTCTAACTCTATCTCTCTCCCTTCCTCTCTGTAAAAAATCAATAAAACATATTTAAAAAAATAAATTAAAAAAATAATAAAAATTATCCCCAAATTAATATACTTTTTATAACATAAACTAGAGGCCCGGTACATTAAAATTCATGCACTGAAGCGGGGATCCCTCAGTCTGGCCTGCCCCCTCTCACAGTCTAGGAGCCCTCAGGGATGGGAGGTATCCCGGTGATCAGGGGAAGGTGACGCCCCATCACACCTCCGCTGCTGCCACTGCTGGCAGCGCAAGGCTCAGCCGGCCCTGGTTACCTGAGCCTCGGGCGGCCCTGGGCAGCTGGGCAGCCACCATCAGAGGCTTGCCTGCACCTTGGGCCAGCCCTGGGTGGCTAGGCAGCTGACATCTGAGGCTTGCCTGCACCTCAGGCAGGCCCTGGGCGGCTGGGGGGCTGAGGGGACTGGGGGACTTCAGAGGCGGGGCTGAGGGGGCTGGGCGCCGCCATCTTGTGGCTGTGGGCACCACCATCTTTGAGGGTATAGCAGTCAATTAGCATATTCCCTCCTTGTTGGCTGTGGGCGCCGCCATCTTTGCAACAGTGTGAGGGTCAATTAGCATATCCCCTCTTTATTAGATAGAATAGGAAAGCTTATATTTATTAATATACTAGATAAAGGAGTGCAGTATCTTTTTAAACTGATTTACCTTCTTTATGTTTTTTAAAAATTTGACTGTCATGAAATTTTTTCCTTCTAAGACTACAGAGTGGCAATACTATGCCCGTTTTAATTCATTGTAGTAGTCATTAATACAATGCAATATGACAGAGAGGGTACAATGGGCACTTTGTGTTCTGGGGGACTCAGGAATGTTCAATTCTAAGAATCTAAATTATACACCAAGTTGTACAATTCTGCACAATGAGGTCTTACGCCCAAAATGTCACCTGGGTCCCACCTGTTGAGAAACAATAATGAAGTCTGTAATTCCGTATTTAATACTGTTTCCCTAAATGTGCATATTCAAATAGACAAGACTCCTCAATCAGTTGAGAAAAAAATAATTTCCTCTCTCCTCCCCATTTCAATAACCATTTTTAATGACATAAATTGACAATGAGATTGACACTGTGTTCATTTCTGGCCAAGTCCACTTTTATTTTTAGCAATATAATTTATGTGAATATATATTTGATGTTTGGGTATGTGAGTGTTTAAGTATTCCTAGCTTCCTTTACTGAGAAAATACTAATGGAAGCTGGCTTTGAATTGGGAATTTCAGAAGTGGTTTGATCCCATAATGGATGAGGAGTTGAAGGTAGATTCAAGTTCAGTGCTGTAGCATCACTGATAACAGCACTTCAAATCAGCTAAGCAGGCAGAAACATATGCTATACATGAACGCACACCCAAGTTACTGTTCTTTTCTGACTTTTCTCTCCACCATGCTTACCGTTATCCTCTGAATTTAAAAAAATGGCAAAGAGAAATTAGGAAAACCAAGTGTTGTGGGCTGAATAGTGTTCCCCCTCCACACACACATAAATTCATGTCCACTAGAACCTTAGAATATGACCCTATTTGGAAATAAGGTTTTTGTAGATGTAATTAATACAATGAGGTCATACTGGCTTAGGGTCCTAAACCCAGTATGACTGGTGTTCTCAGAAGAGAGAAATACAGACAAAGATACACCCAGGGCAGAAGGCAGGTAAATATGGAAACAGAGATTGAAGTAATATACTTAAAAGCCAAGGAATGCTAAGGACTGCCAGTGGCAACCATAAGGAAGCAAGGAGAGCCCTGGCTGGGTAGCTCGGTTGGTTAGAGCATCGTTCCCATACGCCAAAGTTGCAGGTTCAATTCCTGGTCAGGGCACATACAAGAATCAACCAATGAATGCATAAATGAGTGGAACAAATCAATCTTCCTTTCCTTCTTCTTCCCTTCCTCCTCCCCACCCCTTTCCTCTTTCTCTCTAAAATCTATTTTAAAACTTTAAAATAAAAAAAGCAAGAAGAGAAGCACGTAATAGATTTTCTCTGAGAGCCTCCAGCCCAAAACGACCCTGCAAAACCCTTACTTTAGCCTCTGAATTATGAGACAATAAATTTGTTATTTTAAGCCACCTAGTATACAGCCCTAGGAAACTAATATAGTGGGTCCTTGATATTTTCGGGTTTCAAACCTACAGATTCAACCACCAGTGAAGGAAAACAGTACTTTCCACCAGTGGAGGGCTGAACATATGCATTTTTCTAAGCCATTGTATAAAGGACTTGGGCATCTGGGGATTTGGGTACCCGAGGGCTCCTGGAACCATCCCCTGGAGATAGTAAAAGACAACTATACATCAAGTGCTACAACTTTTTAAAGTGATAAACTGCAAAAGTACCACCCCAACAGGATCATAAAAACTTAGTGAAACGCTGTTTTTATAATACATATTATTTAAACACATTCTACATACTAAATTATAATAAAATTTTAAAAATTTAAGTGTCATATTTATTTTCTGAACTGACAGAATCTTGTATTTGCATTAATATATATCTTTGTACCTGTAGCTCTTGTGCCCAGCATTCTCCGATCATATATTCGAACCGAGCTATCAGAACAACCCACAGCAAGGTAATATGGTATTGGCGGACAAATCGCTACAGAAGTAGCAGCACGTCGGCAGTTAATTAGAATATCCTACAAAAGACAAAATAGCAGTAGTTACATAGAGCTTTACAGTAGAGATGATACTATATTGAAAAAGGTTCTCTTCATTTAGAAGAAAATAATCTTTCTCAGAAATCCTAATTCAATAAGTATGACATTGAAAGGGGAAAAACGCGGTTTCCTTTCATTTTTCAGATTTCTTTCTATCAGTAAGTTTCTAACACATTCAGCTTATGTGAAAGGAAGATAAATACATGGCAGTCAATATTGCTCCTCAGCAGTTTACCACTCTAAGAAAAACTCTGTTTTCTTTACAGTTTGCTATACAACTCCAAAACTGACTTCTAATACAAATTTTATGCTTTCCTTATGGACCAAACAAAATAAGAAAACATATATGGCCCTAACCGGTTTGGCTCAGTGGATAGAGCGTCGGCCCGCGACTCAAGGGTCCCAGGTTAGATTCCGGTCAAGGGCATGTACCTTGGTTGCGGGCACATACCCAGTAGGGAGTGTGCAGGAGGCAGCTGATCGATGTTTCTCTCTCATCGATGTTTCTAGCTCTCTATCCCTCTCCCTTCCTCTCTGTAAAAAATCAATAAAATATATTTTAAAAAAAATAAAACATATATGGAAAACTACATTTAATTAGAGATTTAAAAACAACCAACATCTGAGTAATGCAAAATACATTCTGAAGAGGAAAAAAATAAAAACTGTTCCCAGATATAAGACTCAAACAGCAGCTATAAAAGAGCTGGTAATAATTCAAGAAACTCATCATTAATCATGGTTTAAATCCTTTCTCAAAACTAGCTGCACTTCAGATAATGATATAATACAACTTGAATTATTTCTCAGAAATGCCCCCTAAATATCCTCATGCTTATGACTAATGAACATCTTTAGAAATGTAAAACACTCACATATGTAATGTATCAGTAAGTTGTTAACCACATTAGAAATGCTGCTGTTTTGGTCCACTGGACAGTAAAGATGGAGGTATAATCTACCTTTGTCTATGATAAGTACTAATTCTTTTGTATGGTACTTACAATATTTTAGTTCTTTTACTACTAAAATATAACAAAAGTATTATTAACTGATTTTAAACTTTTAAACTTTTCTTAACTTGTAAAATCTTTCTCATCAGTTCAAATACAAAGTACAATCTCTCTCTCTCTCTCTCTCTCTCTCTCTCACATGCACACACACACACACACACACACGCACACCCTATAAAAGTCAGATTTTACTATAATGTCACTATTTACCCCTCTATAAGCATTAGAAAATGTAAGAGTTATGACCCGGAACACATATCCTTAAGGTGTTCTGTTAATTTTATACTATTTTATCTGTGATGCAATCTCCTCACTCTTCTCAGTACAGCTGTGTATTTAGAATACATTCACCTTATGTTTTATTTATTTAACTAGAGGCCCGGTACACAAAATTTGTGCACTGGAGAGGGTGTCCCTCAGCCCAGCCTGCACCCTCTCCAATCTGGGACCCCTCAAGGGATGTCTGACTGCAGGTTTAGTCCTAATCCCTAGATGTCCTGCAGTCGGACATCCCTCTCACAATCCGGGACTGCAGGCTCCCAACCGCTTGCCTGCCTGCCAGCCTGATCACCCCCTAACCACTCCCCTGCCAGCCTAATCGACAACTAACTGCTTCCTTGCTGGCCCGATTGCCCCCAACTGCCCTCCCTTGCAGGCCTGGTCCCCCCCAACTGCCCTCCCCTGCAGGCCTGGCCCCCCCAAGTGTCCTCCCCCACCAGCCTGGTCACCCCCAACTGCCCTCCCCTGCTGGCCTGGTCACCCCCAACTGCCCTCCCCTGCCGGCCTGATCGCCCACAACTACCCTCCCCTGCTGGCCATCTTGTGGCGGCCATCTTTGACTATATGGGGCGGCCATCTTGTGCAAGGGTGTGAGGGTCAATTTGCATATTACCTCTTTATTATATAGGATTATTGACCTCAGAACATTAATCCCATTACACCGAATTTGTTCACCAAATGCCTTCTATAATTCTGTTTTAGTAGTTAAGGTGCCAGTTTTTCTTCATACTTTGGCCTCTATTCATTTTTATAAATAAAGAAATAAAAAGTTTTATTAAGGAAAATTTTAACAATGTTTTCACTTATTAGCTTTGCTTTCATCTTTATTTTTACCGGATTTTTGGTTATAAAAGCACAACTAAATCTTACTATGTGCACACTAAAATATGTCTTAAAAGAATTTGGCATAACGAATTTTATTATCTACCATTTACTGAGAAATAGGAATACCAAATACCCTAGTAAACAATCTGATATTTTAAACTTATTCTGCCTTTTATATATTAGTTCAATGCTTTCCTAGTTGTGTGTATGTGTGTACATATATGTAACATAAAAACAGACTTAAAAATCATAATTTAAAATTTCTTAATTTCTGTTTTTTTCTGTTTCAATATAGAAAATAATCTCTCCCACTCCCCCCCAAGAATGTTAATAATAGTAACTGGTTTAATTAGCAAGAATTTAACCTCATCACTAATAATTCTTCTTTGGGGGGGGGTGGAGACTTTCAGTAAAAATATATTTAGCAATACTTTCTTATTTCATTTGGTACTTCAAAATGATCTGAGAAAAAAGCCACTGTTTCTAAATAACATTTGGGGTTAGCTGTCTGGGGCCATTACATGATTTCTCAGGCCTTTTTCAAGTTTAAAATAGTATTAAAAATACAAAATTGATAGTGAAGCTATGCCTATAGAGAAGTGTGCTAAATCTGAATGAACACATTGATAGAATGGTATCTTGTTATTTTTTTTAAAAAAAGAACATATAATTGTTGATTTAAAATCTAGGGTAAAAACAAAGAGAAGACACTAAACTACCACACGCTTTCATCATGGCTATTGGTTAGTCAAAATTATCTCCATAAGTGGGATATATTGATAAATGCTCTAGTTTTTATAATACTAGAGCATATACTGAACAATTCTCATATATATAATTGGAAATGTACAATAAAAATACAAGTTCACTAACTTCACTATTAACATTTTAATGTAAAAAATTTGATTATAAAATATATGCTATTGAAGATTTTTGCAAAACAACTGACCCATAATCTCAATAATCCAGAGATAACTTACTGGTACTATTCAATTTTTTTTTAAATCCTCACCCGAGGATATTTTTAACTTTCATTTTCTGGAGAGAGTGGGAGGGAGGGAAGGAGAGAGGGAGGGAGGGAAGGAGGGAGGGAGAGAAACATCAATGTGAGAGAGACATAGATTGGTTGCCTTATGCATGTGCCCGACCCTCAGGGATCGAACCTGCAACCCAGGTACATGCCCTTGACCAGGAATCAAACCCGCAACCCTGTAGTGCATGGGCCGGTGCTCTAACCACCGAGAAACACCGGCCACGGCTTACTGTTTCAATTTTAATTAGAATCTTAAATATTTTGCATCATTTATACAAAAATTTGATTCTTACATCTTTGCAGTCTTCTTTTGTGCAGCTAGTTTTGATGCGCGTATCAAACCACCTAACAGTTCCGTCTTCACCACAAGAGAGGAAAGTATGCGGGTCATTGGGTACAGTCATAATCTGAAGATGAGAGCAAAAGTCCAGGTATTCTTATTGAACACTTACACAGATGGCTTTGAGAAGCATTGCTACTGTTTTATAAAATGATTAAGGCAAAAGCAAATAAGTCAAAACAGTAAAATACATATAGAAGTATGAAAGAAGTAATAGTTAAATTAATATGACTCATTGCTTTGAAGTATGAAATGAATGTTCCTGCAGATAGGAAGTTCTTTAAAATTATAAACTTGTAACAACTTTGACAAGAAAAATTTTTCCCCTAGGAAACCTGTTCGAACTATTCAAAGACTAATTTTTATGATTTCTGGATATAAATTTGTAATTATACTATATACACAGTTTTCTTCTATGATAATGTTTAAGAAAACTGTAAGACGCTGAATTGATTAAAACATTTAAATTGACGTCTCAAAAATTTTGACAAAATTTCATGATTAAGACACTCAACAAGCTAGGAAAGGGAGGAAATTACCTCAACATAAACACCATATATGAGAAACTCATGGCTAACATCATATTCAACTAGAGGCCCAGTGCATGAATTCATGCATGGGTAGGGTCTGGCCAGCCAGCCCAGATCGGGGCAATAGGGCCTAGCCGGCTGGGGGGAGGGGATGCAGGAGGTTGGCCGGCTGGCCCTGCCGCCTGGTCAAACTCCCAGTTGAACTCCTGGTCAAGGGGACAATTTGCATATTAGCCTTTTATTATATAGGATGGTGAAAAACTGAAAGCTTTCCCTTTCAGATCAGGGACAAGACATGAATGCCTATTCTCATTACTTCTATTCAATACAGTATTGAAAGTTCTAGCTAAAGCAAGAAAAAAGAAATAAAAGTAATCGAAATTGAAAAAGAAGTAAAACTATCTCTGATTGAAGATGACATGGTTTTATATGTACACTAGTCTAAAGATTCCACACCAAAAAAACACACACATTAAAACTAATAAATGAATACAGCAAAGTCGCAGGTTAAAAAATCAACACAAAAATCAGTTGTTTCTTCTAAGCACTAACAATAAACAATCTGGAAATGAAATTAAGAAAACAACTTCATTATATTACAAGCAAAAAGAATAAAATACTTAGGAATAAACTTATTCAAGGAGGTGAAAGTCTTATATACAAAAAAACTACAAAACATTGTTGAAAGAAATTAAAGAAGACACACACAAATGAAACGACATCTGTGTTCATGAACTGGAAGACTTAATATTGTTTAAATGTCCATACTACTCAAGGTGATCTAGATTTAATACAATTTCTATCAAAATCCCTGTGGCATTTTTTTTTTTACAGACCAGAAAATATATCTTAAAACTCCTATGGAACTCAAAGGACACAAATAGCCAACACAATCTGGACAAAGAAAAACAAAGCTGGAGGCCTCAGACTTGCTGCTTTCAAAAAATATTACAAAGCTATTGTATTTAAAACATTACCAGTATTACAGTACTGACATAAAGACTGCATGCACGACAGTGGTAGTTAAGAGGTGAAAGCCCAGTAGAGAGCCCTGAAGCACAGTACAGAAGCATCTTTTAAAGGCTGACACCTGCTTGCCAAGAGTATGGTTGCTCACATAATTACTATTACTCACAGCTTATTTCTTATTACTATTACTCATAGCTTATTTCTTAACTTTATTCCCAAGCATATCAAGACCCATCCTCTCAAATACTTTACTGAAATCTAGATACTCTTTCAATAATATCTTTGCCTACAAACTCACAGAGTGTATATACACATACACAAATCTACACATATGTACTACGTACATACATGCACCATACATACACTTACACAAAAACATACACATATGTATCACATATATAATCATAATAATACTGCACCTCATAGGTAGTTCCATAATGGCACGTAAATTGGCATTGTCTGTTAGTTTCTGCATCTTGCTCAACATTGGTATAATATATTACTCCATCTCCAGAGCAGGAGACAATCTGCTTATCATTTGTGCATGGTAAGAACTTTGCACTGAAGATATTTGCTCGGTGCCCTGAACGAATTGTCGTCAAAACCTGAAACATACAAAGAAGGTAATTCTTGGCAATTTATTACTTCCTAGAAATAAACATTCATATTTAACATAAGCATAGCCAGGAATAAATTAACATTTTTATCTCAATGAATATTACCATTTGATTCAAAATATTATAATTAGGAAAAAAAGAAATCAAAATCACTCATATTTTCTTTTTTCCCTCTGAGATGTGAAGAATTTTGACGATCATTTTGGACTGAATGCCTCACTATCAAGGCAGTTATCTGTTACTTTTAGGACTATTTTAAAAGTTATTTGTTATTTTTAGGACTATTTAATCAAGCATTTTTTCATTTTCTTCAGTGGGAGGATTGGTCCAAATAAACTAGCCCATAATTTTTGAAAAACAAAACTTCTCTTTTTAATATATTTGAAATTTATTATATATACTAGAGGCCTGGTGCATGAAAATTCATGCACTGGATGGGGGCGTCCCTCAGCCCGGCCTGCCCCCTCTCACAGTCCGGGAGCCCTCAGGAGATGTCCCGTGGGGAGCGGGCCTAAGCCGCAGTCTGGCCTCCCTCTGTGGGAGGTGACCGGCCAATCAGGGAAAGGCACTGCCCCCATCACCCCCTTGCTGCTGCTGCCTCTGGCCTCCCTCTGTGGGAGGCGACTGGGCGGATCAGGGGAAGGCAACACCCCACTGCCAGCTGCCGAGGCTTGCCTGAGCCTTGGCCCGGTCCTCACAGCAGCAGCCACTGAGGCTTTGTCTGGAAGGATGTCCGGAAGACGTCTGCTCTAATTAGCATATTACCCTTTTATTAGTATAGATGATTAAGATATACCATTAATAAGAAACACCTCTGATCTCTTAACTCTATAGGCAGTGTTTTGAAACTTTCATTAGCCATAAATTAATCTTCCCATGAATTCACAGGATCTAAAAATAGAGTGAAACTATAAGAAAAGATTTAACTCAGGATAAAAAAACTATTTTCCTATGTAATGAATCATTAGTCTTTTAAAATAAAAATAAAAATATTTGTATGATATCAAATTTGGAACTATTAAAACCACTATGTGAAAAAGATAGTTTTCTTATACCTAAAATCTCTGGAAGTATTATCTGATTAGTCATTTATCAAATTGGAAATGAGGATGGGTAATGAGCAATTACTTTTCAAATCCTATCTAATAAAAGAGTAATATGCAAATTAACCATCACTCCACTACACCCACAAGCCACGCCCACCAGCCAATCAGAGCGAATATGCAAATAAACCCAACCAAGATGGCTTCAGCCACAGAGAGCAGGAGGGAGGCTTGGGTTCCCCCCCCCCCGCCCCCCCGGCAATGGAGGAAGCCAAGCTTTCTGCCTACCCTTGCCGGCCTAGGCCTCCACTCAAGGCTACAAAGTTTCAATGATAGAAGATACATATGGCGGAAGCCACAGAGCTGGAAAGAGCAGGAGGCTAGGGTTGCCCCAGGCAATGGAGGAAGCCAAGCTTTCGGCACACCCTGGCCGGCCCAGGCCTCTGCTTAAGGCTACAAAGTTTCAATTACATAAATCCCAAAAAAAATGGCTGCTGCCACGGAGCAAGCAGAAGGCTTGGCTCCGCTCCAGGCTACAAAGTTTCAACTGTAGAAGATAAATATACCCCAGATACCAGGGCCTCCGCTTGGGTCACCAGGGGGCGTGGCCGGCCTGCAAACCACCACAGGCCCCTCGCCCAGGCCGCCCCACGTCCCAAGGGAACCCCTACCCTGATCCGGGACACCCTTCAGGGCAAACCAGCTGGCCCCACCCGTGCACCAGGACTCTATCCTATCTAATAAAAGAGTAATATGCAGATTGACCATCACTCCAACACACAAGATGGCTGCCCCCATGTGGTCAAAGATCCTGCCCCCATGTGGAAAGATCCTGCCCCCATGTGGACACAAGATGGCCACCACAAGATGGCCAGCAGGGGAGGGCAGTTAGGGGTGACCAAGCCAGCAGGGGAGGGCAGTTAGGGGTGACCAAGCCGGCAGGGGAGAGCAGATGGGGGTGACCAGGCCTGCAGGGGAGAGCAGTTGGGGGCGACCAGGCCTGCAGGGAAAGGCAGTTAGGAGGGACCCAGGCCTGCAGGGGAGAGCAGTTAGGAGGGACCCAGGCCTGCAGGGGAGAGCAGTTAGGGGAAAACAGGCTGGCAGGGGAGCAGTTAGGCATCAATCAGGCTGGCAGGGGAGTGGTTAGGGGGTGATCAGGCTGGCAGGCAGAAGCCATTAGGAGCAATCAGGAAGGTATGCAGGCGAGCAGTTGGGAGCCAGCAGTCCTGGATTGTGAGAGGGATGTCCGACTGCCCGTTTAAGGCCCGATCCCAGTGGGATCTGGCCTAAACGGGCAGTCAGACATCCCTCAAGGGGTCCCAGATTGGAGAGGGTGCAGGCTGGGCTGAGAGACACACACACCCCCGTGCACGAATTTCGTGCACTGGGCCTCTAGTATATATATAATCTACTAGGAACCATGCATAAAAAAAATATTTTTAAAAAGCATTTAAAAGAGAAACACCCAGCCCTAATTGATTTGGCTTAGTGGATAGAGCATCGGCCTGCGAACTGAAAGGTCCCAGGTTCGATTCTGGTCAAGGGCATGTACCTTGGTTGCAGGCACATCCCCAGGAGGAGGTGTGCAGGAGGCAGCTGATCAATGTTTCTCTCTCCTCGATGTTTCTAACTCTCTCTCTCCCTTCCTCTCCGTAAAAAATCAATAAAACATATATTTTTTTTAAAAAAAGAGAAACACCTGATCCTTTAAAAATTATGCCATTGGGCTTTTAAAAAATATATATATTTTTTTATTGATTTCAGAGAGAAAGGGAAATGGGGAGAGAGGTAGAAACATCAATGATGATAGAGAATCATTGATCAGTTGCTTCCTGCACACCCCCTACTGGGGATCTAGCCCGAAGCCTGGGCATGTGCCCTTGACCAGATTCGAACCCAGGACCCTTCAATCCACAGGCCGACGCTCTATCCACTGAGCCAAACCAGCTAGGGCCCATTGGGCATTTTCACAAAATAACTGAAAGCAGGAATTTGCAGAGATATTTATACACTTACGTTCATGGCAACATTATTTACAACAGACAAAAGCAAAAGCAACCCAAGTGTCCACTGATAGATAAATGGATAAATAAAACGTGGTCTATCCACACAATGGAATATTATTCAGCTTTAAAAAGGATGGAAAATCTCACACATGCTGTAATGTGGGTGAACCTTGAGAAAATTATGCCGAGTAAAATTAGCCAGTCATAACAGGACAAATGCTGCATAAACATATGTGAAGTTCATTAACATCAAACTACGGCCAGCAGCACTAGCTGTTGCACCTAGAAGTAGATGCAGTACTTAGAGTAGTCAAATTCATAGAGACAGAAAGTAGAATGGTGGTTGTGGGAGGGCTGCCGGGAGGGGAGAATGGGGAGCTCCGGGTTAATGGGCAGAGTCTGAGTTCTGCAAGATGAAGAGTTCTGTAGCTGGATGGTATCACAATAAGGTGAATGTATATAATGTCACTGAACTCAACTCCTAAAAATGGTTAATTTTATGTTATGTGCATATTATCACAATTAAAAAAAATAAAGCTCTGCATTTTTTAAAGAAATTTTGTCAGTACCTAGATGAGTGCTTTGTATAAGCACTGAAATTCTAATGATCAGGAAATTTCTCCTCTGTAAGAAAAAGGTAGTCCTAGTAATTACAGACCTACGAGAAGTAGAGCTTGAAAACATCAAGTTTCCCTCTGGTAAGCCAGTACAATTAAGCAAAGCTGTCTCTGAAATAAAATTATGACCTATCTTTTCCATCAAGGACAGCATCAATGTGAACTTCTTTTTAGGCTGAAGGACCACAAATATTTATTTAAATATCTTAACTGTTTGTAGGAAAATAAGAAATACATGAAGTATTGATCCTGTAAGATTGGTAATATTAAAAAAGGGTGCCTATTTACCATGTTCTCACTGACATAAAAATGGCTGCATACTCCTATCTAAGAAGTCACAGGAAGAGCTACTAACAACCAGAACACAATCCTAGTTCCTAGCCCAGCTTATGAACTGAAGAAACATGTCACTAGAACCTAGTCACTGTTTTTAAACTGACAAATACCGTTTCTTATACTGCTTGGCTGAAAATTAGTTTCTCTGAGCAGAAAGGAAAAAAACATCACATTGCCTCACTGGCCCCCAAAGAATGGTTTATTGAGATAATATCACTTTTGGCAATGTTATCCACTTGGATAACATGAAACATGCTTAAATATTCTAGAATCAAAAAGCAGAATGAAACCTAACATTTTTGCTAAGGAAACTAGGAAACCTGGCTGTAATAACTTATAAATTATATAACATGAGCAAAATAAGAATATTCTATTACAAATGCCCAGTCCATAATTATAATTTCTTTTTTTTAAAAAATATATTTTATTGATTTTTTTACAGAGAGGAAGGAAGAGGGATAGAGAGTTAGAAACATCGATGAGAGAGAAACATCGATCAGCTGCCTCCTGCACACCTCCTACTGGGGATGTGCCCACAACCAAGTTACGTGTCCTTAACCAAAATCGAACCTGGGACCCTTGAGTCCGCAGGCCGACGCTCTATCCACTGAGCCAAACCGGTTTTGGCGATAATTATAATTTCTTAATTTCTAGTTTTTTGATTTTTCTCTCTCCCATGAAATTGTAGATTTTATAAACCACTTACCTTTCTGCTGTAAGGATTACTAATTACTAACTTGGTGTCATCTGAGCCAGATAAAATATATTCTCCAGTCTCATTCCAACAGATTGTATTAACCTAAAAAGAAAGCAAAAAAGGGATTGCAGCAAACTGAACATAAAAACAAGTATGAATCTTTTACTTAACTGATGGTTCAAAATTTATATCACTAATGAGGTTGTCTGTACGGAAACTAGTATTTACCAATTTACTTCCTGAAAGTACATGCTGACTACTATTTAGCAAACACAATATTCTGAAAATTCACAATGAAATGTCTCTCTCTTTTATTATTTAAATTATTTTAACTAATTCATTTTATATCCAGAGACATAAAACTGGGTCACCTAAAAAGGAATTAGAAAAACTTACTACAAAGCTGCAGTGGTCAAGGCTGTGTGGTGCTGTCATAACCATAAACACACATCAACAGAATGGAACTGATAGTCAGAAATAAACCCTTACATTCATGGTCAAGTAATTTTTATCAAGGAGTCTAAGACTACTCAATGGAGAAAGAACAGTTTTTTCAACAAATGGTGCTGGGACAACTGGATATACACAGGCAAAATAATGAATTTAGACTCCTACTTCACACCATATATAAAAACTAACTGAAAATGACCAAACATTGAAATGTAATAGCCAAAACGATGAAACTCTTAGAAGAAAACATAGGTGTAAATCTTCATGAAAACTAAAACCACAATGAGTTACTATTTCACACTTACTAGGGTGGCTATATAATTAAAAAAACAAAAACACAGAAAATAAGAGTTGGTGAGGATGTCAAGAAACTGGAGTCCTTATACATTGCTGAAGGAATGCAAAATAGCACAGCTCTTTGGAAAAAAGTTTGGCAGCACCTCAAAAACTGACACAGAGTTATTCTGTGACCCATTAATTCCACAACAAGGTCTATATGCAAGAGAAAAGAAAACATGTCACACAAAAACTTGTACACAAAAGTCCTCAGATGCATCATTCATAATAGCCCAAAGGGAAACCAACCCAAATATTATAAACAAAATGTGACTGCCCGTTTGCTTATAACAAAATATCTGCACAATGGAATATTATTCAGCCACATTACCCATATTATGACATGGACAAACCCTGAAAACATTAATGATAGTGAAAGAAGCCAGTCTGAAAAGCCACACGTTATTCCATTTACATAAAAAGTCCAGAAGAGGCATATCTACAGAGACAGAAAGTAAACTAGTGAAGGCCAACAGCTAGGTGGGGAGGGCATGGGAATGACTGATAAATGGTACAAACTTATATTTCAGATGCTGAAAATATACTGGAATTAGAAAGTGGTGACGGCGGTACCACATTATGATTATATTTTAAAAACCACTAAATTATAGGGGGGATAAATGGTGATGGAAGGAGACTTGACTTGGGGTGGTGAACACACAATACAATATACAGTGTATTAGAGGAAACCTATATAATTTTATTAACCAATGTCACCCCAATATAGTCAATAAAATAGATACATAAATAATATAAAAAATATAAAACATAAAAAAACGCTGGATTACACATTAATATGGGTGAATTTTATGGTATATGAACTATATCTAAATTTTAAAAAACTAATTAGACTTCTACTTTTAGTCAAGATGGAGTAGCATGGACCATCTCTACTTTAAAAAACACATACCATATACTTTTCTAAATTCAAAATCACTTCAATATAAAACTTTATTCTTCCAATTTATTTGTCAGTCACAATCTCTTAAGGGAAAATTGGGGAATTTTTTTTTTTAAGATTTTAAAATTGATTTTTAGAGAGAGAGGAGGGAGAAGGAGAGAGAGAGAGAAACATCAATGGGCTGCTTCCTGCACGAACCAGCAACCTTTCAGTGTGCAAGACTGGGGCATTTTATCAAACATTTGAATACTCAGTTTTAAAGTCCTTCACGGTTGAAAAACAACTATTACTTACACAGCCATCATGCACATTCAGGGTTGCTTCAAGTTTTAATCTTTGGATAAATTCTCTTCTTCCTGTTTCAAAAGAAAGAAAGAACTAAATATATCCTACCATTTACTGCTGCAGAAAGTAGAACATTGAAGTTAAGAGCCTAGGATCTGGCATAAGTAGATTCAAGCTCTAATTTCAACTCTTCCACTTAATAAACTGAGTGATATTGGGCAAATTAACCTCATCCTATGCCCTAGTTTCCTCATTAGAGTATCTACCTACCTCTTGTAGTTATTGTAAGGATTGGGTGACTTCAAGGACATAAAGGGCTTACTTAGCACAGTGTCTGGACCACAGTAAACACTCAAGGTTCCCTTCATTCACTCATTCATCCAACAAATACATTGAATACTCAGTGTACTTACTCTGTTGCAAGTAGTATTCTAGGAGCTAGGAATATGATGGTAAAACAAAAGAGAAAAAGATCCCTGCCCTCTAGCGAGGGATGAAAGACAATAAACAATATACTTGAAGGTGAAGGTGCTACATGGAAAAGTAAAGCAGAGAAAGGGGTGAGAGAGGCCTGGAGGTGGAGGACGGGTTTTCAATTTAAATAGGGTGGCGCACATTTATTAGATGCCACCTCTACTTAAACACATCTCAATTTGAGAAATGTTAAAATATTTCAAAGCTCATTTAACGATGAAATGTGGCAGAAAAAAAATAAAATCAACCTAACTGCCCATCAGTTAAAATACTACAAAAATAGAGTATGTCCCTTCTTTGAAAAAAAGAAATGTTTCCCTTTAAGACATGAGTCATCTTTACCAAAGATGGGCCAAAAAGCTTCATGTTTATTCAGAAACTGTAATGAAAGGAAGCTGAGTATGTGACAAAGAGCGATAATTAGCTAAGTAATCAGGCTGATGAAATCTCAGATAAAATTAAATTTGACTATGCTCTCTGTATACTGTCACAGGGACAGATTTCTTTATTATGTTTTCTCGCCATTCTACATAAAGATCAGCATCTGCTTTGAAGCCAAATTGTTTTCTTTCTCCTTCCTTATAACCAGCAAGATGGCTAGGTAGAGGATGAACATATGGATTAAAAAATAATTTCTTTTTGTGTGTGGGGAATGCTCTACGGTTCCAAAACTCGTTGGAATAAAACAATTGACAGAAATTCAGTAAGGTATTTTCCTGAACAGGGTTGTACTTTAACTTTTCAAATCTGATTTTCAGTTATAAAACACGAGAGGCCCGGTGCACGAAATTCATGCATGGGGGAGGGGAGTGTCCCTCAGCCCAGCCTGCACCCTCTCCAATCTGGGACCCCTTGAGGGATGTCCGACTGCCCGTTTAAGGCCAATCCCGGTAAGATCGGGCCTAAACGGGCAGTCGGACATCCCTCTCACAATCCAGGACTGCTGGCTCCCAACTGCTCGCCTGCCTGCCTTCCTGATTGCCCCTAACTGCTTCTGCCTGCCAGCCTGATCACCCCCTAACCACTCCCCTGCCAGCCTGATTGATGCCTAACTGTTCCCCTGCCAGCCTGTTTTCCCCTAACTGCCCTCCCCTGCAGGCCTGGTCTCCCCCAATTGCTCTCCCCTGAAGGCCTGGGTCCCTCCCAACTGCCTTTCCCTGCAGGCCTGGTCGCCCCAACTTCCCTCCTCTGCCGGCCTGGTCACCCCTAACTGCCCTCCCCTGCAGGCTTGATCGCCCCCAACTGCCCTCCCTTGCAGGCCTGGTCCCTCCCAACTGCCCTCCCCTGCTGGCCTGATCACCCACAACTGCCCTCCCTTGCAGGCCTGGTCCCTCCCAACTGCCCTCCCTGCTGGCCTGATCACCCACAACTGCCCTCCCTTGCAGACCTGGTCCCTCCCAACTGCCCTCCCTTGCTGGCCATCTTGTGGTAGCCATCTTGTGTCCACATGGGGGCAGGATCTTTGACCACATGGGGGTAGCCATCTTGTGTGTTGGAGTGATGGTCAATCTGCATATTACTCTTTTATTAGATAGGATAGAGGCCTGGTGCACGGGTGGGGGCCAGCTGGTTTGCCCTGAAGGGTGTCCCGGATCAGGGTGGGGGTTCCCTTGGGGCGTGAGGCGGCCTGGGCGAGGGGCCTGTGGTGGTTTGCAGGCCGGCCACGCCCCCTGGCAACCCAATCGGAGGCCCTGGTATCTGGGGTTTATTTATATTCTACAATTGAAACTTTGTAGCCTGGAGCAGAGCCAAGCCTTCTGCTTGCTCTGTGGCAGCAGCCATTTTTTGGGGGATTTATGTATCTTCTATCATTGAAACTTTGTAGCCTTGAGTGGAGGCCTAGGTCAGCAAGGGCAGGCGGAAAGCTTGGATTACTCCATTGCCGGGGAAACCCAAGCCTCCCTACTGCTCTCTGTGGCCATAGCCATCTTGGTTGGGTTTATTTGCATATTTGCTCCTGATTGGCTGGTGAGCATGGCTTGTGGGCGTGGCTTTGTGGATGAGGCGGAGTGATGGCTAATTTGCATATTATTCTTTTATTAGATAGGATTATTAATAGCAAATTTTTAAAAAATATATTTTTTTATTGATTTCAGAGAGGAAGGGAGAGAGCGATAGAAACATCAATGAGAGAGAATCATTCATTGGCTGCCTCCTGCACGCCCCACCCTGGGGATTGATCCCAAAACTTGGGCATGTGCCCTGCAGAGAATTTAACTGTGACCTTTTGGTTCATAGGTCGACACTCAACCACTGAGCAACACCAGCTGGGTGCAAATAGATAACTTTTTAAAAAATTCTTTTCTCTTTGGCCAATGGCAGGCTTGGTAATTCCACGGAGTAACCAATTCACAATTAAGAAATAAAGTACTACTCAAATTAACAACATGACAGCAATTCATTAAAATATTTTTATAAATGTACTAGAAACTTTTCCAAACTTTAAAAATCTGGTTTTGAAAATACAGCTCCAGCCATTTCTATCTACAGACAGTAATGATGGCACATGAGACAAATGAAGACAAAGTGAGTTCCAGCAAGAATGCTCATCTACGAAATTTGTACATAAAACACACGCTGAAGCACAATAGTTAAGTAGATAGCTCCTGAGTATTTTTTAACTTGACTTTGAAAATCAAGATGGTTGTATGTACACAGATCCCATAAAATGTGCTTCTAGAAATAACAAGTGTCAACACCCTCTACCCTTTCAGCAATTAAATGCGATTCCAAGAAATGGGAACTGAAAGCCACCAGAAAATAAGAACTGTAAGTTAAAGAAACTCAACCCCCCTCAAATAAAAGTAAAAATAAACTCATGCCTGCAAAGAGTCTGGCCTACTTGCAAGCTAACAAGTTACCTGCCATTTCATGGGAGCTGGCAGAAGAAAAAGACTCTCAAGCCAGAAGCAAAGATTTTACTACTCATGGCACAGCAAACGGTATGGGCTTCAGGTTAACACTTTACTCCTCAGCCCCCAATGCCCACTGGGCAATGGGGAGCAGTCTGGATGCAACAATGTGCAAGCATTTGATCTGAATCACAGCCACAGACCTCTGAACTGCGGGGACCCAAATCTTGAATCAAATAAACTTGCCGGATAAAAGGGACACATTGTCTTCATTATGCTGGACAATAAATAAATCTGCCCTCTGCCACAGAGGGAGACACTATGTAAACATTCTTGGAAAGATAGTCCAGAACAAAGCAGCCAGTGCCTCTGCTCACAAGATGTGCAGAAATGTAACAAAGCCATGGAAATCTCTTCCAACAATTACACTCTTGTTACGGATGAATTTACCTATCGTTGTGGCTTCCTACTCCAGTCTTTCTGCAACCCAAACTGCCTCTTATAATTCCATTTCCATCTCAGCATTCCATTCAATATTAATAGATTATAAACTCCATAAAAAAGGAACAAATGCCTAGAACAGTGCCTAGCACAAAGCAGGCACTCTATCTGTATTTGCTGAATCAATGAATGGGATCAAAGTCTTCACTCTGTTCTATAATGTGTTTCAATTATTTGGGAGGAACATCTTTCAGTGACAATAAATATTGAGCCATTACTCATTTTAATGGCTGTGAAACTTACTAAATAGCTTTATGACTTATGTATCTGCATAACTAGCTCTCTTATTACAATATCAGATGCTTGAGACAAGGAAGGTCAGAACTGGGTTTAAATATCTAACTTGGAACATACTACACATACTCTGGGCAAAACCTAACCTCTAAGAGCCTCAGTTTCCACATCGGTAAAAGTTTTACATCTGATGAGAATAATACCATCACCTTTACAGGTTTAATGCTGAGAGTACACAATTAGCATATGGGAAACTCATAGATGTGCCTGATACACTGTAGACACTCAAGATTAGTAGTCTCCTTATGCACATGTGGGATTGTTCTAAGTTAATATTGTCTGAAAAGAGAAAGAATGATTTAAAAAAAGACTTTATTGAGGGGCTGAGGTAATTTCAAGTGGTTAAGAGAAAAGAATAAGGCTAGTGATACTGAGAAGGAAAGCGCCTGAGCAGAAATGTTCACTTTTCTTGATCCTATTGTCTCTTTAACAACTTCTTAATGCAAATTTCCCATCATCTACATTTGCTGCCCTCCCTAGCTCATGGTCAGGTCTTCCTTTTCTGACATTGTGCCTTTGGTCCCCTCCTCTTTATTGGTTTTGTTCTTGGAAATCATGGGTTATCAGTGAATCCAATGGTCTTTTTTCAAGACATACTTTTCATGACCTCCTAGTATTATCTGTCAGTACTGACTGCTGTCTTCCTGAAGTAACAACCCCCATGGCGTCGTACCACATAGCTGGAAATGAAAATCAAAGGGTGACAAAACTCTGGAGAGACAAAACAAAATATAGGGAAAAACAGAACAAAATATGTGTAGATTTGTATGAGACATTGCTGAGGGAAAAGAAAGAACACCTAAAAAAAATAGAAAGAAAACCATGTTCATGGTCAATTGATTTTCAACAAAGGGAAAAGGACTGCCTTTTTCCAAATGGTGCTCAATCAATGCACATTCATAGGCAAAGAACTGAAACTTGACCCTTACCTCATAGCATAAGTAATTCAAAATTGTTCATAAACCTAAATGTAAGAGTTAAAAGTAGAAAACGTTTAGGAAAAAAGCATAACAGAAATCATTTTGATCTTGGATTAGGCAGAGTCTTAAATAGGACACCAAAATTATGAACTACAAAAGACATTGTTAAGAAAAATAAAGGACAAGACAAACTGGGAGAAAATACTGCAAAATGCATATCCAATTAAGGACCTGCATCAAGAATATGTAAAGAATCCTTAAATTATTAAGAAGGTAAATCTGAACATTTAACCAAAGTATATGGGTGGCAAATAAACAATGAAAAGATACTCAACATCATTAATCATGGGAATTAAATCAAATGCAAATTAAAATGATAATAATGGCCGTAGCTGGTTTGGCTCAGTGGATAGAGTGTCATCCTGCGGACTGGAGGGTCCAGGGTTCAATTCTGGTCAAGGACACATGCGTAGGTTGCAGGCTTGATCCCCAGTAGGGCGCGTGCAGGAGGCAGCTGATCAATGGTTCTCTCTCATCATTGATGTTTCTCTCTCTCTCCCCCTCTCCCTTCCTCTCAGAAATCAATAAAAATATATTTTATTAAAAAGATAATAATGTACCTCTACAAACTTACTAGAAAGACTAAAATTAGGAGGACTCACAATGCCAAGTGTTGATGAAAATGTGGAACAACAGGGCGCTCAAACACCGCAGTATGGTACAATTACTGGAAAATAGTCTGGCGATTTCTTGCGAAGTCAAACACACACACAACTCAGCAATCTCCCTGTAGGTCTTTACCCAATAAATGAGGATTTTAAAGAATCCTGCTTTAGTTTTATTTTCCAAGGTGTAAATAAAAAGTTTCATTATTTATATCTTCCATATTAGCCATCAGCAGTGTTTTAAACATTTTTTAAAAATCTGCTGTACTTGGAAACCCCGGCCACTCTAACCCTGAAGTCAACAGCATTCAATTACAGTTATTAAAAAAAAATAGACATCATCTAGAATAGTTTTGCAGACCTCAAGCTGAAACTCATTAGTGGATATTCTACTGGGTGGTCAACACCAACATTTTCAATATGATAAAGAACCTAAATTAAAATGTACCCCACCTAGTAAGGCTAAATCCCACTCATAGAACCTTTTATTTCAGTGTGTGTGTGGATCTCAAGTTGCCATGTATATGCATTTTCACTGTGGATCGTGGTCAAAACATTTGAAAACACTGACCTAATACCTAACTGTAACACAAGTTCTGTGCTACCAGAAGCTCTTATCCCTCCTAAACACGTTCATCCAATACCAGGGAAGTATGAAGTCCTCAGCAGAGCGATCCTATCCTGCTATCTACATTTATGACTGAAAATATGCCTGTGGTGGTCTTATATTCAAGAATTAGCATATTCTATATGATATATTTTCACATTTGACATTTTCACTACTAAAATCAGACATTTTCCAATTTTCAGAGATTTCAAGACTAAAGAAACACTTACTTTTCCCCAGTAGCTAACAAGGAGGCAAAATCAGAATTTACTGACCCTCATATAATATATTGTAACTTGGATTTGGTAAATCTGAATGTAGATATAATTCAGGATGTGCCAAAAATGGGGGACATCTGTAATACTCTCAAAAATAAAAGTTAATTAAAAGAAAGAGTAAACGGAAAATTATCCATTTCAATACATATTGACTTTAATAATATTCAGACATTGTCTTCCTAATCCCCTTACAAAAAAGATTTCAATCTCCACTATAAAGTTGTCCCAGGCTGCCTAGTATATGCCTCCCATCCCCAAATTCCTCTATTGAAATCCTGATGCCCAAAGTGATAGCATAAGGAGGTGGGATCTTTGGGAGGCGAGTAGAATTGGATTAGGGCTTTTCTAAAAGAGACCCCAGAGAAGTAGCTAGCCCTTCAGCCATATGAGGTTATGGTGAAAAGATGGCTATGCACCAGGAAGCAAGCCTCACCAGACAGAATCTGACCATGTGGACATCTGATCTCAGCCTTCCAGCCTCCAAATTTGTTATAAATCAATTTCTCTTGTTTATAAGCCACCCAGTTTATGGCAATTCGTTACAGCAGCCCACACTGACCAAGACACTACTTAATCGTAACTTAAACACTTTATATTAAATATTTTAAGCATTATAGCAAACAGCTCCCTCAAAAAGTTCCTTAAAATTACTTTTGTCAATTACCATCCTTTAGAGGAGTTAGAAAGTGTTAATTCAAGTAGTAGACAAGTCTGTCTAAAATGAAAGATATATGGAAAGAGGAAATGTACAGAAATGAGTTTCTTTTATAAGCAATGCTTATCTTTACAAAACAAATATACACTAAAATGTGTGGCTAATAATTTGTAACAATCACTGAATTCCAAAGAACCACCCAATGTGCTTAGTGGATAGAGCATATACAACATATTGAGAAAATCTTAATACTTAAACTTATAGGTGTCTCTAACTCGGGACTTTGACAATTAGTGTTTTTTTGTTTGTTTGTTTGTTTTTTAAAATATATTTTATTGATATTTTACAGAGAGGAAGGGAGAGGGATAGAGAGCTAGAAACATCGATGAGAGAGAAACATTGATCAGCTGCCTCCTGCACACCCCCCACTGGGGATGTGCCCGCAACCAAGGTACATGCCCTTGACCGGAATCGAACCCGGGACCCTTCAGTCCGCAGGCCGACGCTCTATCCACTGAGCCAAACCGGTTTCGGCGACAATTAGTGTTTAAAAAAATAAATCTTTTTTTTTTTTAATGTTTTATTGATATTTTACAGAGAGGAAGGGAGAGGGACAGAGAGCTAGAAACATCAATCAGCTGCCTCCTGCACACCTCCCACTGGGGATGCGCCCGCAACCAAGGCACACGCCCCTGACCGGAATCGAACCCGGGACCCTTCAGTTCGCAGGTCGACGCTCTATCCACTGAGCCAAACCGGTTTCGGCTAAAAAAATAAATCTTACACTGAAATTTTTATCAGGCTCATAGAGAAGACAATCCCTGGCCTACTGTCTCAATCCAGGCTCTATTGGATTTTAAAGATTTTACTTATACCACTTGGGGGCTACTGGTATAAGTAAATATACTTTTTCTCCTAAATAACGTATGACAAATTATTATCTTCATTCCCACAATGTAAAAGTACATTTTGTGAACTGTAATTTTCTTTCATGAGAGGAAAAGAGATAATTAACCAAATTTAAAGAAAATAAACAATAAAGCTTGAATACTACCATTGAAAAGATACGTTCTATGGTGAAATAATTTGAAATGTAAATGTCACAAGAAAACTGTCACTTCATTTTATCTCAATTTCACTGTTATTTAGTAGTAATTGATGATCAGAAATACAAATAATGTAAATAAATTAGAAATGTAATTAACCTACAATACTATAGATAAATAATCAAAATGTTTAAATGTTAAAATCTCAAAAATGGGATCTAGCCTGGATGGTATGGTTTAGTGGTTGACCCTCGACCTATGAAGCAGGAGGAAACAGTTCTATTCCCTAACTTCAACACAAACTCCACTCCATTAGAGAGGTAGAATAGGAAGGGGGAAAATATACAGGGTTTTAATTTTAATAGATTCTATCGTAGACACAGCTGAACCAGAAGAAAATAATATATAAACTTATATATGTTTCTATAGAAAGAACAGATCTATTTTCACTGCCATGTTAAGATTTCTAAGATGTAGTGTAGAAAAAGAAAGTTGCAAAGCAATGTTTACAGCATAACACATATTTGCTGGTCACACACACATACGCACGCACACACACTATAGCATCTCTATGCATACATATGTGCTGGTAAGAATGCAAAGAAAAAAGTCTGGACAAATATTCAGGAAACAGATAATATTGTTACCTCCAATGATGTGTGTGTGTGAAATTGGAATGGGAAGGCTCACAGGGATTTTTGCTTCGTTTTTATTAAGTTTTTACAAGGAGAATGTATTCATGTCACTTGCAACACTAAAAAAACAACATCAAGAATAAGAAAAAAAATGCTTCCAACTTCTCTGTTGACTTGAAGTCGAAAACAAATGACATCAAAAAAGATTTAGCCAGTAAAAGTGACAAAATTGGAAAGAATAAAATTTTAATGTTATCCTCAAATAAAAAAATGAAAAATAAAGAGAAATGATAAGATTGCACAAGAAGAAAACAACAAAAAGACCCATACTCAATATGTCCACTTTTAAGATAGTGGACTTTTTGGTTAGCTCAGGCGTGACCCAGAATCCCGACGAAACCACTTTATCCCAAACGGAAAAAGACAGTTCCCTCAAGCACTGAAGGCTGTTTTTAGAAAGCTGAACTAAGAAACAGAAAATGCCAAGTGTGTTTTGCAGGGGTGGGAATGGGAACGTGAAACCCTACACCTCCTTAAGGCGGTCAGAACCAACCGCACAGCGGGTCGCGGAGAGCTCGCGGGTGGGACAGCTCAGCGACCCCTTTCAGGCTCTGGCTCGGAGCCGGGGTTCTCTGCGGAGCCCGTTCGGAGCGTGACATTCCCGAGGGTGGTCACCGCGTCGTAGCCGACACCTCAGCCCTCCCGAGACCGAAGGCGCGCGGGTGTCAGCCAAAAGCCAGGTCCTCGGCAGAGCGGGGACAGCGCTGGAGAAGAGCAGGAGCGCCAACTTTTGCTCCAAACGCTCCGCGAGGCCCGACAAGTCGTGTCCCGAGTCCCACTCCAGAAGCCGCCCCAACACCTTCCCTGGCCGGTACCGTCCGGCCCCGCGAGGAAAACCCAGCCAGGGCGGCGGCTGGCAGCACGCAAGGGGGCTTGGCCATGGAGGGCAGGGCTCGGGGTCCGTCTGTCGGGGTCCACCCAGCGCCCCCCGAGTCTCAGGGGCGCCCCGGCCGAGGCGCCGTCCCGCCGCCAACAGCCCTGACCGCGGCCCCCTCCCCCACTCCTGGGCGGCACCCAGCGCCTCCGCCCCGCGGCCCCCGCTCACCCAGGTAGCGGCTCCGCAGCCGGGCCGGGTCCTCCAGCCCGAGGGACCTTTTCCTCACGTCCCACAACAGGTGTGGGCAGGAGCCACCCCGAGACATGGCTCCGCCACCGGGTGGGAGGGGAGCCCACCGCGTGGGGAGGGGCCGGGATAGGGGACGTGCGATCAGCCCCCGAGCCGCACCGGCACCATCCGCGCGCCGAACCTCGCGGGCGGTCGCAGCGACTCAGAAGGCGGCGGCGCCTTCGCCCCCGAAGCCCGGACGTGCTGCGGCCGGAGCTCGCCTCATACTCTCCTCAGACTGCCCAGAACGTCCAGTTCAGCAACAGTCCCTCCCTCGGCCTCCAGCAGGGGGCGGGGGAGGAGGCGGAGGCGGCCGCGACTCCGCCCTCTCCCCGCTCTCGACCCCGCCCTGCAGGCTTTCTCGCGAGATGACGACCATCCGGGGGACTGAAGCCGCTCTGTCGGGCCCCACGAGGAAAAGCCGCCTTCATCCCATAAAAGCAGGTTCAGGTCCCTGCAGCCAAATCCTTCATTCTGCAAGGATAAACGAGAAAGCTGAGATGTGAAGTTTCTCGCTTGCGAGTTTCATTCCAAAGGAAACAAGAGAGTTGTGCGCCGTCATCTTTAGTTGGGGCACGGCAGGCCCAACAAGCCCATTTTAACTATGGGCCTCCTTAATCAAAATGAAAGGTGCTCAGAGCAACTTCACTTTCCCTTCTCCAACATGGCCTCGAGGGCAGGAAGGAGAAATAGGAGGTTCGCGCTGGGCCACGCCCACTCCGCGGGGCAGGCCAATCACCGTGGGCAAGTCCGCTTGCGCACGCGCGCTGCTCCGGACTCTGGAGGAATCGCAGAGGTAATTCTTCTGACCCCGGTTGCCATGCCTCCTCTCCTAGTTGGCGGCGGGCGGGCGGAGGGCCGACCCAGGGCGGGCCGTCGCAGAGCCTCCGCCTCCTCCGCCTTCTCCGCCTTCTCCGCCTTCTCCGCCTTCTCCGCCTTCTCCGCCTTCTCCGCCTTCTCCGCCTTCTCCGGGACCCGGCCCCACGGTGATTCGCAAGGGGGACTGGCTGAGCGGCGGCGGGGAGAGCACCCTAGGGGAGTGTAGGACGCGAGGCCCTGAGGCTAGGGAAAGTGACAAGCTGCCCTTCGTCGTCAGCCAGGGACAAGTTCGCGGCCACCCTCCCGCCCGCCTGGCCACGATCCCTCTTCCGCAGAGATGTCAGCCGCCGGCGTCCGGGGCCTGAGGGCCACCTACCACCGGGTCCTCGATAAAGTGGAGCTCATGCTGCCTGAGAAACTGAGGCCGCTGTACAACCACCCAGCAGGTAATGCCCTGGAATGGCTCCCGCCGAGACCTCGCCTCCGAGGCCCGCGGACACCTCCGTCACCGGAGGCGTCACCTACACCCTCGAGTGAATGTGTCTACTTTCTCGCCTTCCCTGCTGTTCTCTTTGCCTCGTCCACCATCTTTCACCAACCTTGACGACTTTTGTCGCACCCACTCCCTTAGGCGCGACTCAAACCCGGTCTGGCTTCTGGGCTGGAGCCTGCTCCATTTCCACCGGCCCCAAGCGCTTGTGGCCCCGGAGGGTTTGGCGGAAAGGTCACGCCGCCTTCTCGTCCAGCTGGCAAAACCGAGCTTCAGAGTCTGTCATTCCCCGGCCCGTGGATCTAGCTTGTTTAAGTCTGTCCCTCGTGAAATTCCTGGGTGAACCACCCCTGCACCGTTTTGCGTGGACACACCTGGATTTCATCCAGATGTGCCCCTTACTGCAGGTGTGACCTTGGGTGAAACCCTAGATCTTGTGGTTTTTGTAAAATGGTCAAGGTGAGAGTTAAATATAACATGCATGTTTGTTCATTCACGCTCAGTAAATGTTTGCGCTCTCTCTTGTCCTGTCGGAACACAGTGTTCTTGTGGTTGAAAAAATATATATTTCTTTAGGAAATGGGAAGATCCTCCCTCCCACTCTGTATTTATGATCCGGAATTCTCTACACAATGTGCAGTAATAGTACTTAGTTGTCTGGGAACGAAAAGCAGATCTCTTTCAAGCCTAAGAGTTTGCAAAGGAGAAAAATCTGCTATAAACTGAAATATTGAAGTGCAACCCTCAAAGGAGCCCTTTTAGTTGCCTCTTCTCTGCACTTGGCTTGGAGAGTTGACTATCTCCTCTCTCACTCCCCCCCGCCCCCGCCCCAAGTGGTTGTCTGGAGTCTGAACTGGTTATCACTAAATCTGATTTCCAGTTTGATAATGGAATGAACTGTATTTGGGGATTATACTGAGTATAGTGTTTACTGCAGTACATATTGAACCCATTATAAAATTGATCTTTGATCTTTAAGGAGAGGTGTTTATTGCTGAAGTTTATTTAGTTTGCCTTTTAGTTCTTTTAATACTCAAATGTTTAGAATTGTGCTGCATTTTGTGCTAAGATATCAGGAGGGAGGTTGGGCAATGTTTCTGTAATAATCTGGGCTTTAGAGTCACCTGAATTCTGTAGTCAATTCTGACCCTTTCAGCTTTGTGTCTGGGCTCTAGGACAAGGACAGGGTGGAGCAGGAGCAATTTTAAACTACGTTAATAACAGGGTCGTTTTATAGTGATCTTTTCCAAGGCCTTGGCTTTAACCACCCACCTTCCTTGCTTATAATACTTTATTCACCTCTCAGAATGGAGAGGAGTACCTTTCCTTTGTAGATTGTACATTTCACCTGGGTATTCCTGAATTAGATGAGTTGTCATCCCTTGTCTGTACAGTGGAAGGAGCATAAGCTTAGAAGCCAGACAAACCAGGTTTGAATCTTAACTGTGTGACCTTGGCCTTAAATCCCCAAAGCCTTAGTTTTCTAATCTATAAAATAGGGAAAATAATTATCACCATTTAAGGATTGTTATGAAAATTAAATGACAGTGTCAGTAAAACATGTAGCAGAGTCTTTGCACTTAGACTTTCAAGGAATGTTTGTTCTCTCCCTCCTAAGCTTTTAACCAGTAGGCAGGGAAAGAATATGTATCACTGCAAAATGATTTGATTAGAAAGTTGTAGTCACACCAATGTAGGAATGGAGAAGCATGAAAAACATAACTGTCGATGTATTAGTATTGAATAAAATCTAAGGAAACACTGATTATGTTCCTAGAGTTACTAGATTGAATCTTCAAGCTTTTGTATACTATTTTGCATAATAGTATATTATTGAATCATCCCCATTTAAATATTAAGCCTTCAGTTAGAAACTTTATTTTTCACATTGGGACATACTGAGCCCCTCAGCTCAATATTTGTGTTTGTGTATGTTTGCCTGTTTGTAAAGTTACTTACTGGTACTCTGTTCCAAGAAGAAAGTCTTTTCTTAGGGAGAAAACCATACATACAATAAGTGACATAGTTTCTTGGTAGAATTTATTTATTTTTTTGTTTGTTTTTATTTTTTGTTAATCCTTACCCAAGGATATTTCCCCATTGATTTTTAGAGAGCCAATGGGGGAGAGACAGAGAGAGAGAGAAATATCAATGTGAGAGGTACACATCGATTGGTTGCCTCCCAGATACGTCCCAACCAGGGACAGGGATCTTAGCCTGCAACTGAAGTATGTGCCCTTGACCAGAATCGAACCTGGGACCTTTCAGTCCCAGAGCTGACGCTCTATCCACTGAGCCAAACCGGCTAGGGCTAGAATTTATATATTTCATTAACAGTGATTCCTCTCAGATAAGGAAATTAGGAGGTAAATTTATGTCATTTTATCAACAGGTTCACCAAAGTTTATCAAGGCAGCTAGATTGGTTAATTTGTTGGAAAATGTATGTCACAGATTTGGTTGTGATATTCCCTTGCAGAATTTCTCAAATTCTTCTATGAAAATTTGAATTCTAAAAAAGTTCCACTTTAAAAATAAGACAAACCCATAACAACACAAAAGAAAATGACCATTGTATTATCCTCTGCATTTTCCGTTATGCCTGAAAATAGTTTATAGTTTTAAATGTATATATACTTTTTGAATACTTGTTTGATATTTTCAGATTGTCAGCATTTGAGGCCTTTTTCAACTTCCAGGAGTGGACTTCTATGAAACAAGATGAAAATATATTAATTAATTGTTATTTAATTCTTCGTCTAAAAGAATGTACGTTTATATCTGCTGGGGACACATTTCCCTCATTTTGGACTCCAAATTAAATATATGAGATGATTTTTATTCAGTATATTTCACCCGATCAAGTTTTTTCATGCCTCATAATGAATATTAGCTATGTACCCTATTAGTTTACACTTCTGCCTATCTTGATCTTAAGGTATTATAATCATTTCAGGCATCATAATTATTTAATTATCTCGTATTTTTAATGAATTGCTGTGTTTTAATGAACAGCTGTGAGAATATTTGTGTCATTCTGTAGACTATAAACCTGTTTTTCCCAGGTCTAGAATGACACTCAGATCTAATGTGACATTGTGTTGTCACTGTATGAGCATATCTATTTTTAAAAGTTTTGTTTTTATCAAATCTTTGCTTTAGAAATTTGAAGTAAGTTGGAATCTTTTCTTATTACCATGTCCACTATTGGTTAATTGCTTTTTTCAGGAAGACAACCTCCGTACTTGAATTCTTACACGTTTAAATTTATTTGGCTTATTTACTATTAAGGTAGAAAATTATTAGATAAGATAAATTGGAAGAGTGAGCTAAAATTAGTTTTCTTTGAAATTTTTGTATGATCACAGAGAGTGATAGCCATATTCCCTTTTTTTAAACAATGAAGAAAACACTACTGATTTGCATTTATAGATATCCAACTCTGATTTTTATTTGCTACTGATATTTTTAAATTCAGTACTTATGTAGGGTTTGTTGTGTAGTTTTAAATTATTCACTAAAATATTCATACTGCTCCTAGTCCAGGCTCTAGTAACTGTAGTCATATTTGAAGTTTTTTTGTTTGGTTTGGTTGGCGGGACAGGGGCAGTTAGTTAATATTTTAAGACTATCACCTAGCTCGGAGCATTTATTAGTTACCAGGAAAACCTACTGAAAAGCCTGCCTGTTCATTAACCCTGAAGTATCAATCACGTAAGCTGGTCAAGAACCAGAGGCTTTGCCCAGGAAAGCACAAGAGGAAACATGAGTTTTGAAAATAGAAAGAGAGGAGCCTGCTGAAAAATTCAAAGCCAGAGACTAAAACATGGGCTAAATTACCCTTAGTGATGAAGCCAGGCTTCAAGCAGGGATAAAAGATGAACTTAGTAATTGATCCTGCCTATGACCAGAGACTTTGTATACGACAAAGAAAAATGAACCAGGTGTGATGATAGGAATCCCAGAAGCTCAAGCTAAATAAAATAACCAGACAGTTTGCAAAGTTGACTTATGGGATCAGTACATCATGGCATCAGACTCATGGGAAGCATTTTCAGGAGCCAGATAGGGGAGTGGCATGGTCTAAGAGAAGAGTAGTGAGTGAAAGTCTAAAGCAACCCTGATGTAAATGGATCCTGATGTCCCTGAAGATGAGTAAATACCAAACTCTAGCCTTGGGTATGAAACATAGTCAAGGCAAATCTGTAATTTCCCCAACTTGAAGTTATCCATGAGTGAACTAACATTAAGTTCTATGTTTTCCAAAACCATCTCTGTTACACTTTAGCTAATTTTTAACAGGTCACAAAAATACAAATAATTGATAGGGAGATCAAAAGAACTTGTATGAAAGATTGATATTGTGGCAACTTTCTAAAATTAGCTTATGAACAAAATATGCAGAAAATATAGTAAAAAAATTAGAAATGGAAAAAATGATTAGAAATAGATTGATAAATCTTTAGGTTTTTGAAATGTGATAGCTATTAAAAGACATGTATGGAATGGTTGAATAATTGATTTATTCCTAAATTTTTTGTTGTTGTTGTTTCAGGTCCCAGAACAGTTTTTTTCTGGGCTCCAATTATGAAATGGGTAAGTTTTGAGTTTTTATGAAGCTACTGAAAAAAATTATCTGATAAGAACTTACTAATTTGAAGTAACTCTTACGAAGGATGTACTTTGAAATGTTCATGGTATGCCTCTAAATGATGTCATGCCAAGATTCTCAGATGTATCGTTTTCACTAGTTTTTTTCTGAACTCCATTGATCAGGAGGCCTGGGAACATATTTGTCATCAAAACACAATTGTGGCCCTAACCGGTTTGGCTCGGTGGATAGAGCATCGGCCTGCGGACTGAAGGGTTCCAGGTTCTATTCCGGTCAAGGGCATGTACCTTGGTTGCAGGCACATCCCTAGTAGGGGGTGTGTAGGAGGCAGCTGATTGATGTTTCTTTCTCATTGATGTTTCTAACTCTCTATCCTTCTCCCATCCTCCCTGTAAAAAATCAATAAAATATATTTTTTTTTAAAAAGAAAATAAAACCATAATTGTGAGCCCTTGAAACATGAAACTTCATTCTAAAATTTTATGACTAAGAAAAACATTAAACTAGTTAGAACCCTCCTCCCCAAATTAACTGTGACTGTTAATTTAGTATGAGAACTGAAGATACACCAAAACAGAGGCAAGGAAAGGTAGTCTCAAAAAGTAGTAGGATTTATCCAAGGATGTATGTTAACATTTGGTTAGTGATAGAGTCTAGGACTTCTGACTCCAAATGCTGCTGTCAACAATGGTGGACAAATGTATATTCCAGTCCCTGCTTTCAGTTCTTTTGTGGGATTATTGGATCATATGGTAATTCTATATTTAATATTTTAAAAAATATTTTTATTGATTTTTAGAGAGAAGAAGGGAGAGGGATAGAGAGATAGAAACATCAATGAGAGATGAAGTCATTGATTGGATGCCTCCTGCATGGCCCCCACTGGGAATTGATCCCACAACCCAGGCATGTGCCCTGACCAGGAATTGAACCAGCAACCTCTTGGTTCCTTGGTGGACACTCAACTGCTGAGCCACACCAGCAGGGCTATATTTAAATTTTGAGGAATGCCATTTTACATACTGAGCTATAAAATGGCAAGATTAGATGAGTGCTTGGGAGCTGAATTTTAGAGAGAACTAGAGAGCAGTTGTTTTTTATACTTATATATTGAGAAAAGATCCCATTAGTTTTTTTTAAAGTTTCAATATATGACCTTTGATGATTATGCTCACACTCTAAGCATTCAAATAGTGATATGCTCCCCCCCCGCCAAAAAAAAAAAAAAACCTGGACTAATGGAAGGTATATTATTATTTCCTTCTTCTCCTCTCTCTACCACACTTAAAATTATATAGTAATAACTTATCTATAAAGTGGAATTGATTACTGAAGTATTGTTTCTACACCATTATTAAAAGAATAAGAATGATTTAATCTATTTACCATAAATTTGGGGTCCTCTTTGACCTCAAATTTGCCACAGTTTGGGAGTTTATTTATTTTATTAATAGCTTTTGTGTTTCTTAGATCTGTTCCACCAGTGTTTTGAAACACTGACAGTATCAGATACGCCTGAGTGCCTTTTGTCTCCTTTAAAAAGATCTATTTTAAGTTCGTGTTGAAATCAACACAGTCTCCTGATGACTGCATAGCAATAGAAACTTCTGTGTCTTGTTCGCTGGTGTAGAGACTTCTTTTGCTGGTTATTTACTTTATGTAAAATGTGTGTTCTTCTCCCAGAGCAGTGGTCGGCAAACTCATTAGTCAACAGAGCCAAATATCAACAGTACAACGATTGAAATTTCTTTTGAGAGCCAAATTTTTTAAACTTAAACTTCTTCTAACGCCACTTCTTCAAAATAGACTCGCCCAGGCTGTGGTATTTTGTGGAAGAGCCACACTCAAGGGGCCAAAGAGCCGCATGTGGCTCGCGAGCCGCAGTTTGCCGACCACAGTCCCAGAGCATTTGGTAATTAATCTGTGGTAGTCTGTACATGACAAAAATTGCTGCTGCCAGCCATATGTGTTCTGTCTGAAGAATTTCAGACTATACTTCAGACATTTAACTATGGTGGAGACCTTAGCCACTTTAATTGAAACCAAATAATCATAAAGATTATACCTTAAATATTTTATTTTAACTCAAATAATATAAATATGTATTCATTTGCAAGTCATCTACTACGAGGCCAAAGCTTTTATTTATGTATGGATCCATTGATTTTGAGTTCCACATCTTCTATCTTGGATGAATTATATCATAGTGAATCCCATATAATTTCCATTTAGTTTTCTTTAAAGCAGAGCAAGTTCATAGATACTTTCATAATAGTATGACAACAGAAGCCTGCTAGATTTGTATGGCTCTCCCTCAAATTTGTGTGTATCTGTCTTATGCCAAATTTGACAGTAAGTTTTAACAACTTGCCGTTATTAAGTTTCAAAATAGTTGCTTGAGTTTTCATAGAAAGAGCAACCCACTTTGTAGTTCCCCTGTTTACCCTATAGTCCATTAAATTATGTAACAAGTAAAACTGGCATAGACAGGTTTGAGGACAAACACACAGTGATTGATAAAAATACAGCTCAACTAATGTAATACAGAGTAAGCAGCCCACTAGCCATGAGTATTTAGCATGTCATGGGAGTCTGTTGGCCTGTTTACAGAAGGAATGGAGATCATTGACCAGACTGGGGAGATTATTATGTGAAGATCAGTTAAGAGAGCTTCTTTATTTTTGTTCAAAATCTTTTTTGTATGGACTGAGTTATATTAATTCTTGAACAATATGCCATTTGGTATAGCTTTATTTTCTACTTTCTTTCCTCCTTAGGAATAAATCAAACTTTCATGTAAACCATACATATTTTTAATACCTGTCTGTCTGTTCTTTCAGCTGGAACTACTTCTATAGATTAATTCACAGTTTGAGGGCTTTGCTATCTATGAGCATTTTGGAATTGGAATATTCAATAGTGGTATTTCATATTTTAAACATTCCTCTAAAAGTGTTATATGACCTTCTTTAATAAATGAAAAAAATATTGAAGCCATAGCTGTTATGCTCAGTGGTTAGAGCATAGGTCCAAGGACTAAAGGGTCCTGGGCCCGATTCTGGTCAAGGGAACATACCTCAGTTACAGGCTCAATTCCCAACCCCGGTCTGCACATGTGCAGGAGGCAACCAATCCATGTGTGTCTCTCACATCAAAGTTTCTCTGTCTTTCCCCGTCCCTTCCACTTGCTCTAAAAAGTCAATGGAAAAAAATATCCTCGGGTGAGGATTATCTATCTATATAATCTATACTAGAGGCCCAGTGCACAAAATTCGTACATGGGTAGGGTCCCTAGGCCTAGCTGGCCGGCGATCAAAGCTTAATGTGTAGTGCAACTGGTGGGGTGATCGGGGACCCCTCTCGCACCCACCTTAGCTGGCCTGGCACTGCCTGCTTGGCCACACACCCCACCGCCACCACTAGTCACCTCCCTCTGTGGGGCAATCAGTGGGGCGATTGGGGGGGCCCCCGCTCGCACCCGCTTTGGCTGGCCTGGCACCACCCACTTGGCTCCCCCCCCCCACCACCACCACCACCAGTCAGGGCCTGTAGGCTGATGGCAGCTCCTGCATTGAGCATCTGCCCCTTGGTGGTCATTGCATGTCATTGCAACGGTAGTTCACCCATCATTCCGCTGTTCAGTCGCTTTGCATATTAGGGTTTTATATAGATCCTATATAATAAAAGGGTAATATGCAAATACTAGTAGACCAAACGGCAGAACAACTGAACAACCAATCAAAGCGTAATATGCTAATGGTATGCTAAGGCTGCTCAACTGCTCGCTATGACATGCACTGACCACCAGGGGGCAGACAGTCAACTGGTCGAACAGTTGCTATGATGTGCACTGACCACCAGGGGGCAGATGCTTTGACCGGTAGGTTAGCTTACTGCTGGGGTCTGGTCGATCAGGACTGAGCAAGATGGGCCGGATACACCCTGGAGCCCTCCTGAGGTCCCTTCCTGGCCCAATTGTGCACCGGTGGGGTCTCTCAGCTTGGCCTGTGCCCTCTCGCAAACCGGGACCCCTCAGGGGATGTTGGAGAGCTGGTTTCAGCCCAATCCCGCAGGCCACTCCCCTTCGGAGGGTGCCAGATGCAGGGCTCATGGCTGGTGAGCGCTGCTGTGGCAGCACGAGCCTCTCCCGATTGGGACTGATTGGGTACGAGCCCGGGGCAGGCACAGTCAGGCCAGGATGAACAGGAGTGGCAGGTAGGAGCTGCAGTCGGTGTTGGACTGTGGGTTTCAGCCTAATCCCTGCAGGCCACCCACAGGGACCCCACCTGTGCACAAATTCATGCACCGGGCCTCTAGATCTATATAATAAAAGGCTAATATGAAGATTGACCAAACAGGGCCTGTAGGGAATGGCAGTTGGGGGGGACCCAGGCCTGTAGGGGAGAGCAGTTGGGGGGGACCAGGCCTGCAGGGGAGGGCAGTTAGGGGTGACCAGGCCTGCAGGGGAGGGCAATTAGGGGCAAACAGGCCGGCAGGGGAGCAGTTAGGCATCAATCAGGCTGGCAGGGGAGTGGTTAGTGGTGATCAGGCTAGCAGGCAGAAGTGGTTAGGGGCAATCAGGAAGGCAGGCAAGTGAGCAGTTGGGAGCCAGCAGTCCTGGATTGTGAGAGGGATGTCCGACTGCCCGTTTAGGCCCGATCCTACCAGTAGGATCGGGCCTAAACGGGCAGTCGGACATTCCTCAAGGGGTCCCAGATTGGAGAGGGTGCAGGCTGGGCTGAGGGACACACACCCCCCGTGCACAAATTTCGTGCACCGGGCCTCTAGTATATATATATATAATGAAGGAAGGAAGGAGAGAGAGAGAAAGAGGAAAGGAAGAAAGTTAGTTTTATACTATCTACTAAAGGCCTGGTGCACGAATTCATGCACCGGTGGGGTACCTTGGCCTGGCCTGCAGGATCAGGCTGAAACTGGCTCTCCGACATCCCCCGAGGGGTCCCAGGTTGCAAGAGGGCACAGGCCAGGCCGAGGGACCCCCACCGGTGCACGATCGGGGCCGGGGAGGGACATGGGAGGTTGGCCAGCTGGGGAGGGACCGCAGGAGGGCTCCAGGGTGTGTCTGGCCCGTCTTGCTCGGTCCCGATTGGCTGGACTTCAGCAGCAAGGTAACCTACCGGTTGGAGCGTCTGCCCCCTGGTGGTCGGTGCATGTCATAGCGACTGGTCGACTGGCCAGCTGTCTGCCTCCTGGTGGTCAGCGCACGTCACAGCGAGTGGTTGAACAGCCTTAGCATATCATTAGCATATTATGCTTTGTTTGGTTGAATGGACAACTGGACACTTAGCGTATTAGGCTTTTATTATATAGGATGAGCATCCCACCTAGTGGAGATAATCAGATGCCTGAAAGCATCACAAATCTGGGCTTCAGACATTTGAAAAACATTTTTAAATTTGTTTACTGATGCCAGGCCTTCTGTATTAGGATTTTAAAATACATTATCTCATATTTAATCTTCACCAAAAAATATCAGAGAAATAAATAGAATCAGCATTTTTCAGAGAAGGGTACTGAGATTCAGAGAACTGGCTGCACATGTTGTTGTAGTGGCAGACTCAGGATTGGAAGCTCCAGGTAGGTTTGACTCAAGTCGATGCTCTTAAACACTAACATGACTGCCTTCACACAAGTCACTGTGGATCTACGTATGGTCAGGGAGTATCTTATATAATCTTGTGGTATACTCTAAGCACTCTCTGAATATACAGTTTTATTATCTGAATGAACAAAGTTCAGAATAAAGATGAAAAGGAACATGGACCTTCTGCCCTTGATCCTAAGTGGGTAATTCCATCAAAGAGAGTGCAGACGAAATGACCATCTGTCCTCTGACATTAAAGAAAAACTGTCTAACCAGGACACTAAAATTCTAACAGAGCTTTTCTGATACTTTCACTTTAGAAAAAAAAAGAATAACATTGACAAAAAACTGAAAGGAGGGATCTATACATATTACCTTAGTTTTCAGGCATCCTCCATGTCAGTGGTTCCTGACATGTATAAAGAATATATAAATTCATATGTGAAAAAAGTGTCATTTGTGGAACAAATATATATATACAACACACACACTACTGCTTTTCAAATATATCAGGTTTCTTAATGTGATTAACAAAATACAGATTAATTGTGAAAGTATTCCGAATTCACTGTAGCTTTTGTCATGATACACATTTTTCTTAAGGCATGGATACTAAAATTACCGCTATTATCATGTGGAGCTCTCTGAAGCGGTTCTGTGTTTTATTTAAAGTGAAGAGCCATTACTTGACACTTAGGATGCTTTTTCCTTTTTCTGTGTATTTCAGGGGCTGGTGTGTGCTGGGTTGGCTGACATGGCCAGACCTGCAGAAAAACTCAGCACAGCTCAGTCTGCTGTTTTGATGGCTACAGGTAAATTAGAGAATGCCCTTCACGTTCCATGTGGACACTCAGTATTTGTATGTTGTTCTACCTCAATTTACTTAACAGTTTAATGTTTAGAACACATTGCACACACACACACAAAGGAATTCAGGCGTTATCTCTAGGAAGTTATTAGACGGAGAAGGCAGAGGAGGGTTGCAGTAAATAGGTATCTGCATGGGTTTTTATTTTTCACGTTTTGTCATCAGCATAATTTTATGAGTCAGAAAAATATTCCAGTAAATATTCACTTGCCCTATAAAGATTGCCTCCCTTTTATGTAAGAACTGGGTATTTTATGTAACAATGAATTATAGCAGCTTAATAAAGACTTAGAATATAGTCTTTCTTTATCCTCTGTCCTACATTATGTTGTCATAGTCTTATTTAGAAGTATTTTACTGTAATATTAAATATTCAGATAAGATATTGCAACAGTACCTATACTTTAAAAATATATATATTTTGTTTCAACAGGGCTTATTTGGTCAAGATACTCACTTGTAATTATTCCAAAAAACTGGAGTCTGTTTGCTGTTAATTTCTTCGTCGGGGCAGCAGGAGCCTCTCAGCTCTTTCGTATTTGGAGGTAAGCCCACCACGGGTATAAAACGTGTCTTAGAAGCCACAAGGTGGCAATACTTTTTTTGGTAAGATTCATGTATAATACTAAGATGGGATGTGTATGAAGCAAAAATTTAGCACTTCTAGAAAAGTCGGGTTTTAAGCTAAAAAGTGTTAAGCAATATGTTACCTAGGTTTTAAATTTGTATATTATCTGGATGTATAGCTCTTTCATAGAATCTGTTTCATTAAGATAACATATAAACTTTATGATATACTAAGTAGTTTTCTGAATGAACTCTCGATTATATATAATACAGTGGAACTGAAACATATAGTTATGTAGTATTGGGAATGATGTTTCCATTGAGGCTTCTGGTTTCATTAGAAAATGTTCCATGAGCTTTGGAAATTTTTTAAACTGTTTACTCCATCAGTAACATTATTGGTCACCTATCAATTAATATTCTGCAATGAGCTCATCCGAGATGAAGGTTCTGGCTTTGTTTGGACCATAGAACATTTCTAAATTACAAAACAGTGTCATGAATAACAGTTTTCTTTAGCTAGAAAAAAAAAATTTGAATGATCTCAATAAGGAGAAATATCTATAATAATAAAAGCCTAAGTGACCATTGCAACCGAA